>NC_081770.1:6296045-6596045 GCF_963082965.1 Carassius carassius | reverse complement strand
ACCCTGTTTCCCTCTCAAATTAAATATCCGTCTTGTAGGAACTGTCCTGTTTAATGCAGTTTTTTTTCTATTTCCTCAGATTGTGTTTTCTGTTGTCATGTTCCTGAAGTTGTCACTCGATTGGTCATCTCTGCTCTGGTGGGCATGGCTGCTGCTTTTATTGTAGTCTATGACATCTCATCCAGAAAAGGTGAACAGGAGAGATGATATAGCACTCATCATCATTAGAACCTCCCAGATGAATCATGCTTTCTCAAATTGTGTCCACTGTTTTTCAGAACACTTCCGTGTACATTTTTTGAAAGGGGCAAGAGAATTTTACTTGCCTGACAGGACATCTAATCTGATTAATAAGTCTTTTTACAAGATCACATACTAATCTCGATTGTCTAATATATTGTCACGGTCATGGGTGTATTGTCCTTACAATTAATCAGTTCAAGCATTTCCATCATCTTTTTTTTCAGCTACAGAGACAGAGATGCTTATGTCCATTTTAGGGATTTGGAGCGTTGTGAGTTCTATTACTTCTGTGATGTAGAGTTGCCACACAAGGGCGCCCTCTGGCTTCCAGTTTGAATAAAGCAGACATAACTTGTTTAGGGCTAAGCTAAGTAATGTGCACTCAGTCCTATTATGGGCATAAATAGGAAAAAAAAAAAATATATATATATATATATATATATACACATAAATTCGAAGTGAAAATATGATAATCCATGTTTTCTCCAGTGTATAGAAGTGTACATGAGTTGTTTTTCCCAGTGGATTTATAATATTGGATTTGTATATTTCATTTGAAAGATTTGACACTCCTGATAGAAATTAAGAATTACTGTGATTTTTATCATAACTGGGTCATATGATGACGTTATAGGCTGCCTGTATGTTAGCTAATAACCCTGCAGTTTTTTTGTAAAACAATTGTATTCTGTAAAATAAAATTAGTATTGTTATATCAATCATTTTTATCTAATTATTATATTGTTTTTTGTTCATCTGTTTTGAAAATCTTAATTTAAATTACAAATTGTAATTTTTAACAGAAAAATAAGGCAATGAGGCCACATCACAGTATTACAGTATGTGAGTGGGTGTTCAGCATTCAATTTAATTTCTTACCATAATGCAGCCATCTATCGCACATCATTTTTTTGAAAATGCTTCTGTGTGCTTAATTTAAGTTACTAAAACAATAACCGTATTCTTCTTGTAAAAGCGAGCGCATCCATTTGTAAATTCTATGGGTCTGCTTTCAGTCTCATCCGCATCCAGCTATTTTTACCTAAACAAAACAGCTTTTGCTGCTTAATGTTGAAAACTGGTGTGTCTTGACATATTATTTTAATGGTATGGTCTTATTTACACAATGGTTTGTAGTGCAAACAGTTTTACCATTTACTGCACCTTGTTATTCTTGACTTTATTTCCCTAAGGTGGATAGCATTGTTGTTTTAAATATCTAATATTTTACCTAAAATATTCCTCATGAATGCTTATACAGTTATTTATAATACGACGTGGTGGAAAAAATATTTTCAGTGAGCTAGCTTATTTTTGGTAGTAACTTAGCTAATTTGTTAACTAGCCTACTGTAGTTTAACTTATGAATAGATAGAAGCTTATCAAGCTATTTCTGAATGGCTTCCCTAACACTGTATGCACAATCAGTAAAGACAATTTTGAATTATCATTGTTCTGACCAGACGATTTTAAAATTTTAAATGAATTGAAATTAATATTTAGAATAAAAAAAATGACATTCACAGTAGGGGATAAAGCAAGAGTGCACGTCAAAAGGATGCCATAGCTCGCATAGGCTACAGGACGCCTGCTCCTTAATGCTTAAGAGATGGTTTGGGGTTTCTCCATAACATAGTCTATCTATTCATGTCATACGCATAGCCTAATTCTAAAATTCAGAATGGGTGGTGGGTTCGAGCCCCGCTCGGAGCGAGTGCGAGAAGCGTTAGAAAGAGCCCGGGAGAGAGGGGTTACGCTATGCGTATGTTTCTCGAAGGGGAATTCCTACAGATGAGCGGATGATTCAGCCGTTTTAGATACAGGGCTGCGCCTCTTGCTTTTCTTGTCTCTTTCAGCGTATTAGAACTCCGCAATATAATTCATATATAAATCATCATCAATGTGTTAAAGTCTTTATTTAAAAGTCGCTAGCTGTTTCTCTCTGTTAGTCGGCTCACGCTGCGGCTCAGAAATAGAGCACTGACAAACAGAGAGCAGAGGACATTAATAACATTATATTCAACTCTACATCAAGATGAATATGGCACTTGAACTCTTTTTTTTCACATTTTTCGTGATTGGTAAGTAGCCTACTTTGTTGTTGTTTGTTTGTCTGCCTTTTGTTTTTTAGCCTAACTGCAGCACTTTCCCTTTCGTTTTTCCAACCTAAAATCTGTATTTATATTTTATTTTTTCTGTTTTCTTGTCGGAAAATCTAAATGTAATTACTGTGGCCGCTTTAAGTGAGGCGTAGCCTGCACATGAGAGCAGGGCAGGCAGCAAAAAAAAAAAAAAAAAAAAAAAAAAAAAAAAATCACGAATAGAATCCAGGCAAATGAGGTAGGCCTACTGTTATTCCGTCTACCGGTGTTGTACCGAAATCTGACTCCCCGGACAAATCGCACTCCCCTTCGCGTGCACGCGCGTCACACAGTTGAACGCATGCAGTGCTTGCAGTTAGCGGTTTATTATACGCCTTTTATTGATCGTTTTTTTTCCACAGTTGGCACCAAGAACGAACATAGAAGCATTGTCTGATTAACAAGTAGCTAACGGATGCAAAAACGCCGAATGGAGAAGGTCTTCAACGGAATTAAACCGCAATTTCCAAAGTAACAGTGCAAGTTTTACAGTGAAATTATTATCTGCACCAACTTTATCATCTGGCAATGCTCTTCCCATAAAACCTGCTTTTCATTGTCATTTCAATTGATATTTAATCACATTTAGTTTGTTAAACTATTTACTGGCACCTGTGCTAGAGATAACTCCCGGTCCATCAATCAGCGCCTGGTGTTGCGTTTGGTTCAAGTGGCGTTGCTGCAGCTGGCTACATGGTGGCGTGTTATCTTCCTTGTCCCGGGTTTTGGCACCAGTGTAATACAGCTCATTAGATAAGGAAAAGGAAGTCAGGGGTGGTGAACAAGGATTTAACTCAGAATGAAAAATAAATAAACGAAAGTAAACCGTGGCTCGGCTCTTGCCCACAGACGCACATTCAACGAGTCAGCTTCCTTCTACCTCTTCCCAGACTGCAGGGCGCTTATAACTCATCTCTCCCCAAATCACTGGAATTAAAAACAGGTGTTAATCATTTGACCTCCTTATTACCGCTTGTCCCCACACGCTTTTTAGCTTTCCGCCTGCCCACGCCCCCCTTGTCACACACTGTAAAAAATTAAATAAATAAGAGTAGTAAACTAATGGCTGAGAGCTGTAAATTAACAGTACTTTACTGGCACCTCTGCTGCTATTAAATTACTGTTATTTAACGACAAAAATTTTTTTACAGTGTAGGTTCACAAAACGGTCATCCATAAAATGCATTCTGCAATGTTCTGTTGTAAGTAATCTTAAAGATTCCTAAATCCATACTTTCGGAAGGCCAAATAAAGTGCTTTTGCTTTCTCCTAGAAACACACAGCATCTCCCTGACATGACTGCTTCAACACAAACTGCGGTTACTGAAACCAGGCCTTCTTTCTTTGCATGTAAATTAGGGCAGCATTATGCAAATATTTCCATATAGTGATGTAAACATGTGGGGGCGTATTTAAAAAAAGTAGTTTTAGGGGGCGTTGCAGAGTCTTAACTTTGATAAAGAATATCTCTTTGGATTTGAGACTTTAGTCTTTGCAACTTTACAGATCTTCTTTATGCATCAAGAGCTTGTAACCCTCCAAAGAGAAAGGAACATTTTAAATTGCATCATATGACCCCTTTAAATAGCACAGGGAATAGAGAACAGATGAATGTGGCACTCAGTTTGAGGTACAGGGATCATGGGAAATAGGGTTCAGGTTACTGAAGTCAATACTCAGATGAGGGAGCCCTCTGCTGGCAAGTGGGAAGAACCACAGAGGCTAGATTCATGACAGTTTCTGCAGGCTATATTTTTATACAGTAATTCACATATGCTTTATTTGTAAGATTTAATAATCTCTATTATATTTTAATTAATACTGTATGTCTGTTTGTTCTCCAGTGTTTGGTGTTGAAGATGAAGTGGTGTCAGTGTCAGTGATGGAGGGAGATTCTGTCACGCTACGCTCTGATGTTACTGATGTACATGATGTGATCGAGTGGAGGTTTCAAGGATTTCTCATTGCTAGAGTCAACAGAGAGTCTAATAAGGTCTCAAAAAAGATTACTTATTATGGAGGGTTCAAAGACAGACTGGAGCTGGACGATCAGAGTGGAGATCTCAAAATTAAAAATATCAGAAACACAGACACTGGAGAATATAAACTAAAGATTACCAGCACAGAATCATCCTCAAAGATATTCAACATCACTGGTGAGTGTTTCAGTTTTTACATGTAATGATGTTATTTGCATAATTCTTACTCACTGAAAATTTTAATTTCAGTGACATTTTAATTGTTAAACATGCATAGTTTAATTGGCAAACTGTCATTATAGATTGTCTTTAAACATTTACAAAATGTAAACAGACTGAATAAATTAAATTAAGACTGCAGAAATTCAACTGTGAAATTCTGCGAATCTTTTTAAGGACAGTGTTATGAAAGTGATAACTGACTGAAAAACGTTGTGTTTGTTCTTCAGTTGTGTCTGATCCTCGGTCTGATGGAGTGACGGTTGTGTCAGTGATGAAGGGAGATTCGGTTGTCCTACACACTGGTGTTCCTAAAATACAGAATGACGATGAGATACTATGGAGATTTAGAGATAAAGATGTTATTGCTAAAATTAAGAAAGATGAACACATCCACTCTACATATGATCATATTGCTGATGGGATATTCAGAAGCAGACTGCACCTGAATCTTCAGACTGGAAATATCATTATCAGGGACATCAGAAACAGCACTTCTGGACTTTATGAAGTTGATTTCAAGAAGAGCAGCTACACCACACACAAGTCATTCAATGTTATTGTCAGTGGTGAGTTGGTTCACTTTTTAAATGTAATAATGGTCCTAATCAAATCAGCACTGTAAAGAATTTAAATACTTTGAAATTAAAATGTTTACACCAGAATGTCAGGGCAAAAAAAAAAAAAAAAAAGTGTGTTGGGGCAAATTAGACATTTGTATAGGAATTGTATTATTAATAATATCTGTGAATCTCTTCATGAATGTTCTTCATGTATGTTTTATCCTGAGACAGATCAACTGAACAGAGTGCAAGTGAAGGAGGGAGTTTTTGTCACTTTGGGATCTGGTCTTACTAATGTAGAAGGAGATGATCTGGTTCAATGGAGATTTGAACATGAAGACCATGTCATAGCAAAAATCAACAAAACAGCTTCATCATCCTCTACATTTGATGGTGCTAATGGAAGATTCAGAAGCAGTCTGGAGCTGGATGATGAAACTGGATCTCTGACCATCAGAAAGATTGCAGCTGAACACAGTGGACTCTATCACCTCGATATCACTGGCAGCAAACACACCATATTCAAGAAATTCATTGTTTTTGTCTGTGGTGAGTATATCAAGTGTTTAAATGAAATTATATGTGTTTACAATAGCACTGTGTTGCTTATATTGCAATCTACACTCACCTAAAGGATTATTAGGAACACCTGTTCAATATCTCATTAATGCAATTATCTAATCAACCAATCACATGGCAGTTGCTTCAATGCATTTAGGTGTGTGGTCCTGGTCAAGACAACCTCCTGAACTCCAAACTGAATGTCAGAATGGGAAAGAAAGGTGATTTAAGCAATTTTGAGCGTGGCATGGTTGTTGGTGCCAGACGGGCCGGTCTGAGTATTTCACAATCTGCTCAGTTACTGGGATTTTCACGCACAACCATTTCTAGGGTTTACAAAGAATGGTGTGAAAAGGGAAAAACATCCAGTATGTGGCAGTCCTGTGGGCGAAAATGCCTTGTTGATGCTAGAGGTCAGAGGAGAATGGGCCGACTGATTCAAGCTGATAGAAGAGCAACTTTGACTAAAATAACCACTCGTTACAACCGAGGTATGCAGCAAAGCATTTGTAAGGCCACAACACGCACAACCTTGAGGCGAATGGGATACTTCCAGTAGGATAATGCACAACGTCACAAAGCTCGAATCATTTCAAATTGGTATCTTGAACATGACAATGAGTTCACTGTACTAAAATGGCCCCCACAGTCACCAGATCTCAACCCAATAGAGCATCTTTGGGATGTGGTGGAATGGGAGTTTCGTGCCCTGGATGTGCATCCCACAAATCTCCATCAAATGCAAGATGCTATCCTATCAATATGGGCCAACATTTCTAAAGAATGCTTTCAGCACCTTGTTATATCAATGCCACATAGAATTAAAGGCGAAAGGGGTTCAAACACAGTATTAGTATGGTGTTCCTAATAAATGGAAGGGACGGGTGAGGGTTGATTAATATGTCAAATGTTTGTAAAGTCGTGTAGTCTACAAACCTTTTATGCTTAAAGCTTTACCTGATTGAATTATTTTTATTCTCCATTTTAACTGTAGCTGCTGCCACCAATTTTTTCTTTTCCTCATGGGATACAATGAAACTTAGTTCAATAACTTACCATTCTGCCAGTATTCACCTCTGATATTATAACAAAGGTTAGGAATCAAACTTACATGTTGACTCTGAAGTATGCAGAACTCATTTTGTCTAGAGCTGTTGCCATTGTGCATCATAATTTCGTAGCACCATTGATCATGGCTTTAAATAGTTGTGGTGCTTTCACCTAACTTGATTGAACAAATTCAATACAGCTGTTCTGAAACCAAAATCTTAAAGAGTTTCCAATCTCAGAGTAAGTCAACTCAGAGTTTAAGTTTAAACTTAAATGGGCCCCGGTCACTCAGTGGTCACTTGACCTAAGTTTTACTATTAGGTTAAAACCTTTTAGTCAGCACCCCCCATTATGGGATTCACAGCTGAAAGTGCTCTACCTAACTTATAATTGTAATAGTTTCCTACTTCAGTGTGTTACAAACATAATTTTGGTGTATTTTGAGAGAAGACCCTTTGAGCTTTAGGTTATATCAACCAGATTTGATAATACTCAAAAATATTAAAAGTTATAGACACTAAAGTGCCTTGAAATTTTTTACCACACTTAAATATTTTTTTTATTTGATATAAAAATACATGAAATGAGTGTTGAGCGTGGCATGGTTGTTGGTGCCAGACGGGCCGGTCTGAGTATTTCACAATCTGCTCAGTTACTGGGATTTTCACGCACAACCATTTCTAGGGTTTACAAAGAATGGTGTGAAAAGGGAAAAACATCCAGTATGTGGCAGTCCTGTGGGCGAAAATGCCTTGTTGATGCTAGAGGTCAGAGGAGAATGGGCCGACTGATTCAAGCTGATAGAAGAGCAACTTTGACTAAAATAACCACTCGTTACAACCGAGGTATGCAGCAAAGCATTTGTAAGGCCACAACACGCACAACCTTGAGGCGAATGGGATACTTCCAGTAGGATAATGCACAACGTCACAAAGCTCGAATCATTTCAAATTGGTATCTTGAACATGACAATGAGTTCACTGTACTAAAATGGCCCCCACAGTCACCAGATCTCAACCCAATAGAGCATCTTTGGGATGTGGTGGAATGGGAGTTTCGTGCCCTGGATGTGCATCCCACAAATCTCCATCAAATGCAAGATGCTATCCTATCAATATGGGCCAACATTTCTAAAGAATGCTTTCAGCACCTTGTTATATCAATGCCACATAGAATTAAAGGCGAAAGGGGTTCAAACACAGTATTAGTATGGTGTTCCTAATAAATGGAAGGGACGGGTGAGGGTTGATTAATATGTCAAATGTTTGTAAAGTCGTGTAGTCTACAAACCTTTTATGCTTAAAGCTTTACCTGATTGAATTATTTTTATTCTCCATTTTAACTGTAGCTGCTGCCACCAATTTTTTCTTTTCCTCATGGGATACAATGAAACTTAGTTCAATAACTTACCATTCTGCCAGTATTCACCTCTGATATTATAACAAAGGTTAGGAATCAAACTTACATGTTGACTCTGAAGTATGCAGAACTCATTTTGTCTAGAGCTGTTGCCATTGTGCATCATAATTTCGTAGCACCATTGATCATGGCTTTAAATAGTTGTGGTGCTTTCACCTAACTTGATTGAACAAATTCAATACAGCTGTTCTGAAACCAAAATCTTAAAGAGTTTCCAATCTCAGAGTAAGTCAACTCAGAGTTTAAGTTTAAACTTAAATGGGCCCCGGTCACTCAGTGGTCACTTGACCTAAGTTTTACTATTAGGTTAAAACCTTTTAGTCAGCACCCCCCATTATGGGATTCACAGCTGAAAGTGCTCTACCTAACTTATAATTGTAATAGTTTCCTACTTCAGTGTGTTACAAACATAATTTTGGTGTATTTTGAGAGAAGACCCTTTGAGCTTTAGGTTATATCAACCAGATTTGATAATACTCAAAAATATTAAAAGTTATAGACACTAAAGTGCCTTGAAATTTTTTACCACACTTAAATATTTTTTTTATTTGATATAAAAATACATGAAATGAGTCCTGGAGCAATCTAGAAAAGTGATGAGTTGAAAGCCACATGTCTCATGAGTTGTTTCTATTTCAAATCTGAATAAGATTTCATGAAAAATGAGACTCCTGCAAATAACGAGACTATGTCTACACCCTCACCCCCCAAATATAAAAAAACATGTTTCCCAATAGTATTGAAGGCTTCTACAAACCATTTAGTCAGTAAACATTTCACTGCATGGTTCTTTTCAATTATAAAACACTAGACAGAAACTTAGACATCATATAAGTGATTTATTTGAGCACTAGAAAAATACAATAAGAATAATTTGAGTAAGAAAAATAAGATTTAACTTTGTTTGCCAATTACAGAAAATCCTGAGATTGCTAGAAACGCAGCATTTACAATGAATTACGATGCAAATAAGTGCTGATGTTCTGATGGCCACTTGTACAGATGGTAATAACACAAATGTGCCGAAGTAAATAATCCACTCTCTCTATTCATATAGACGCGTTCACTTTGATAGCCGTGACCATTCAGTAATAGCGAGCTGATTTGGGCTGATTTGCACTCAAACAGATGGTAATCATGCAGATACATTCACATTCAACATAAAACACACTCTCACATATATAAAAAAAGTTTAAAAATGAAACAAACATAGAAAAAGGCGATCGCTATAAGTTCCACCTCTATCTGACAGGTGCGTCAGAGCGCGACACGAGGGAGCGCCAAAATTCAAATAAACTATCTTCCGCCTATCTTTCATTCATTCTTTTTTTCCGGTGGATCGTCTCATTCTGTTTGTGACACTGTACGCTGCAAAACCATGCCGTGTTTTTACTACCAAGACGCAGTTTCTGACCGTGAGTTATTCCATAACAGACGCAAACAGTTCTGTCGCTGAAGAACTGAAACGTAAACAAAGGAATTATGATCCATATTACAATGTTATTGCTTCGTTGGACTAAACTTGCTCCATGAGATGATGTATCTGTCAATCAGATGTAAGTTGCATTTGTTACTTTAGCAAACAGACATCGGGTCCATTTACTTTCAGAATCATCATTCACCCATGGAAAGGAAAAGTTAAATGCTACAGCATTGTATTTTATGAAAAGAAGATAAAGAAGCTCAAATTATACAGAGGTGCTTCATTAAGGCTGCTGTGTAATTTGCACCCTGACTAAGCATTTAAAGAATTTAGGGGAAGTGCAAATAACCTTAAAGAATGCCCAATCAAATTGTTAATCGAATCGAATTGAATTGTGAATCTATTATGTCTCTATTAGACGGACATTTCGGCCACCTGAGCAAAAACTCTTTATACTAGAACTGATAGAATAGAATAGAATAGAATAGAATAGAATAGAATAGAATAGAATAGAAAACAAAACAAATAGAAATCTTTAAACCATATCTGTAAACCTAAGTTTTTTGTTGTTGTTGTTGTTGTTGGTTATTTTAATGTGAACGTGAATTCTTATATAGTCATCTAACATCCCTATGCAGTACAGATAGCACACCACATGTCTCCGAATATTGTTACCCCTCTGTGCCATTCATCATCCACTATTTCCTTCACTTAATCAAGCCAATCTTTAATATATGATGTTGTTTAATTTCAGATGTCATTGTGTTTGCATTGATTCTCATGTTGAGCCATTTCCTCTGCAAACATTAAAGAATTTAGTTTCTGCAGCTACTCCAAACCTGAAACTAAACCACATTCACCAGGTCCAAACTCTAAAGCGACACCAACTCTATAGCAGTTTGCCCATGCAGGTTCTCCCAACTCATTGTTGCGATTACGTGACAAATATTTTCTTCCGCAGGGTCACAACAGACAAGCAGGTTAGAGGGAACATTGCTCACAATGTTTGCTATAAATCAGACACATTCACACTAATGACTGTCTCTCTTTAGCTGTTCCAGATTCAGGTCTGTCTCCAGCTGCTGTAGCAGAGACTGTTGTTGGTGTTGGTGCTTTTCTGCTCGTGGTTGCAGCTGCGATTTACTATTACAACAGGAGAAGAAATGGCAAGTATCACCTATATCTTAAAGCAAAACTAAAATCTCTACTATCTCTATTTTGCAAAATTAGCATTTAACTGTGTGCAACTGTTTATCAAATTAGCCAGGGAAAGAAATGGAGGTCCTGCAGCTCAATAGAAATTCCAAGAGTGTGGTAAGATACTGCATCACAGTTTTCTGTAGTGTTTCTTTGAACAAAACTCTGATTTCACATTTATCTAATTTCAGTGTGCTGACAAAAGCATCCCAATGGAAAAGAAAAATTAAAACAGCAAGGGCAAAGGTTTGCTTTAGACATTGGAGAAGACAAAAGAGCAGACTACCCCCCCCCCACCTCTGTGTCATCTAAACTCTTAATTTATAGTTTATTGTAGCCAACTTATTTATAGTTTCATAATTCATAAACAGTTTTTTTATGTTTGTAGGCTATCTTTCACAGATAATAATTACACAATTTTATTTTATGCGAACCAGCGACACTACAGCAGCATCAGAGCACTGGGTGTCTTAATCATGCTTAACTTTATTTTAATATTAATCGAATTGGACCCAGGATGATTATGAAAGAAAACTCTGCTGTTGCTAACGAAACTTTCATGCGCTTCTAATTGACAGATAAAGCACATGTTCTTATTTCAGTGTTTATTTTTATTTTGATGATATTTCAGCTAGGGCTGGGCAATATATCGAACGATATGATCATGCGCATCTAATCAGTAAAGCTGCTTCCGTGATCGCCGCTAAAATCGCCATCACATAATTGGAGTGGCATTTAATAGACAGCAGAGGTGGGACTTTCAAGTCACAAGCAAGTCTTCAAGTCATATCACAAGTCCTCAAAGGGTTAAAGTTAATGAGATAATTAAGTGATTAAGTGATGATTGTGCATTAATGATGAACACCTGCTGTTCTTGAGAATTACAGAGGATCAGATGTTGATGTTTTATTGGTTAAAGTGATGCAACCATAATGTAGATCAGTGTTTGCTTTAGTGGGGCTCTTGACCCTTGACTGTCATGTTAGATATCTTAAGTAAGTGCATACAAAATTTGAAAAACTATACTCTGTAGACACACACAGACATCAAGAACCAGCATATGACTCTCAACAGTGGTGACAATCAACAAAATGTTGAATGCTGGGTAAAACCTTAGTAAAAACTCCCGTCATGCACTGCAGTATGAAAAATTGTCACCACTGTTGAGGATCGTGTGATAAGTGTGCTAGTCTAAAAACCTGAACTGATTGTCTCCTTTTGTGTCTTTCAACATTGAAGCATTGTGATTTTTTTTTTTTTTTTCAGTTCAGTAATAGCTGAGTGTCAGTCTACTATCCAAAGATAAACACAATTTCATGATGTTCAGTCATCATGAGTTATAAGCAGAAAAAGCATAAGGTCTCATGACTCAGCAATGCATACATGTTTGTTGCGAAAACAATATTGCAATTGTTTTGAATCAAATTGGTTTGAATTAGTAAAAGGGTCAAGACACTACTTAAAGCAAACCTTGACCACAATTATGGTGGCATAGTGTTTTTTTTTCTTTTACTTTTTTTTCATTTGAAGGCTGTGGCTAAATTCAGTTGTAGTTCTTGTGTTTCTCTTTACTTCAGTGATGTTGATTGTTAACAGCAGGTGTTCATCACTAATGCACAATCATCATTTAATTAGTCACTTAATTAACTCTTTAGCTTTAACCCTTTGAGGACTTGAATATGACTTGAAGACTTGCTTGTGACTTGAAAGTCCCACCTCTGATAGACAGAGCCGTAGATCGCTGACAAGCCACGCCATATCGCGTTCATTATCGAAGGCGATTCATCTGCGATAATGAACGCGATATGGCGTGGCTTGTCAGCGATCTACGGCTCTGTCTATTAAATGCCACTCCAATTATAAGCAGGTGATGGCGATTTTAGCGGTGATCACGGAAGCAGCTTTACTGATTAGATGCGCATGATCATATCGTTCGATATATCGCCCAGCCCTAATTTCAGCTAACAGTTTGTTTTGTAGATTGAGTTTAACAACATTAAGTTAAAGTTAAAGCCGACTGTCCGCGGCGATCCAGGGCCACACCACAGAGCACCGCTAACATAGTTTATTTGTCCCAAATTGTTTTTAATATACATAATGACTTCATCCTAGGTTGGACGACTGTTGTTTATGCATCTTTCTGCACATCGTTTGTCTTTTATGTCCGTATGCTTTATATAGAGTTAATAATAGCCATAGATCACCCTTTCTTTTTCCATTTGCTCTGTTTTGCATCCGGTGTCAGACTGCCTTATGTTCATATTCGGCCCAGTGTATTAAATGTACGTTCTTGAAAGCACGCCCCATGCGCAAGTGCATGTTTAATGATAAATATTTAAGAAATAGATAAATAATGGATCTCTATTTAAACATGCGCTTGCGTGAGGGTCGTTCACGTAGTGACATAAACGTGACTGCCCAAGCAACTGCGAAGATGGACAATATTAATTCTATATATTACCAAAGAACGAAGATAATTACTATCACTATACAATATATCCTTTATGCAATTTATTTAATCCTGTGCTTATCGCCAGCCATTTTAGCATTTAAAACTGGTTTTGACTATCCATAAATATAATTTAAGATAGGAACAACTATATTTTGATGAGTCATAATTGTAATTCAACTAGTAACAATGACAATAAGAAATATCTGCAATTGTAATTGCACTTGTAAGAAATCTGATGAGATATCTCTAAATACTTTGTGACTAGTCAAAACTCCATTTACGATATCTGTAATTAAGTTGGCATGAGAAACTTCTTATTATTATTATTCTGAGACTAAAATTGCCATTCTAACTTCTCCAAGAGCTTTAACTCTATAGACTCCAAACTCAGCCCAGATCTTCAGACTGATCTGAAGTTAGTTGCTATATCTTTTCTAACTGATTGGACTTACGGTTAAAAATCTAAAAAATCCCATAGACTTTCATTGATGGAATGTTCAGATAAGCCAAGCTCCACAGTCCATTAGACTCAATCAAGCTCTATCTAGATCGATCGATCTATCTATCTATCTATCTATCTATCTATCTATCTATCTATCTATCTATCTATCTATCTATCTATCTATCTATCTATCCTTCCTAGCAAAATGGTAATGATGTAACAAACATGCTAGTCACATGCTAATCATGCTTACAACATGCTACATGTGACACGCTAGTAACTTGTTAATCAGGCTAGTGACATGCTAGTCACTTGCTAATCATGCTAGGAAACATTCTAGTAAAATTTTAATCATGCTAGTAACATGCTAATCATGCTAGAAACATGCCAGTAACATACTAATAATGCTAGAAACATGCTAGCAACATGTTAGTAACTTGCTAATCATGATAACAACATGCTAGCAACATACTAATCTTGCTAGAAACATGCTAGTGACATGCTAATCATGCTAGAAACCTGCTATTCACTTGCTTATCATGCTAAAAACATGCTAGTTGTATACTAATCATGCTAGAAACAGGTTAGCAACATGCTAGTCACTTGCTTATCATGTTAGTGACATGCTAGTCACTTGATAATTATGCTAGAATAATGCTAGTGACATGTTAGTACCTCTGCTCATAGTCGCCGATTTATGTTTTTCTCCGTGGGTGCTCAAGGGCGCACGCCATTTAAAAAATAAAAAAAATAGACTAGGCTATTAAAAAAATATTGCATTTCAGAACCTTAGGCTAATGGACAGCGGCCGATACAAACAAACAAAACAGCGTCACTTCTCAAAAATACAAACAGGATTGGAGATGAAAAGTTTAACTGACACGTAACCGCTAATGCGTTCAGCTTCTTGGGAAATTAATGTTTTGTAAATATTGATTAAAAAACTATTGCGAAAGGACAGCGTTTCCATTAACCTATTGTTGCGACTAAAATAATGAGTTTCTGGGAATGTCTACCTCATTTATGTTTCGAGGTTTCTTTTGATAGTGGCATGGCTTTTCTTTGAGGTTTCGAATCCATTATTCATATAGGCTAAAAAAATATTTTTTTATTTTATGTATTTAACAAAGAACTCGTATTCTGTCCAAAAGTAGGCTACTTTTGTGTCCATTAGTCTGAGAGGGCACTTGTGGTGGATGTCGATATATCAATATTAATAGGTTTGGCTTTTTTTATAACAAATCTGTCCATTTTAGTCTGATTAATGATTAGTGATTACGGAAAGCAGTAAATGATTACATACTCGCACGGCACTGTATAATGGGGGATGGGACGTTTTCAGAAACGCTGTGATTGGTGGATAGGATATGGAACATGCATGCGACTGGTTATGTCACTGTCACTGACAACAACATAACCAATCACAGTGTGGCAGACGCTTCATAGCGCCAACTGCAATGTTTAATTTTAAATAAATGTAGCCTACTGGCAGTCTGGCACTGGCACACGTGGGTGCTCATTTTCCGTGGGTGCTCGGTATTTTCCGTGGGTGCTCGAGCCCCAGAGCACCCACGGTATCGGCGCCTATGCCTCTGCTAATCAGGCTAGTGACATGCTAGTCACTTGCTAATCATGCTAGAAACATGATAGCAACATGTTAGTATCTTGCTAATCATGCTTGCAACATGCTAGTAACTTTGCTAATCATGCTAATGACATGCTAGTGTAATGTTTAATAAAGGTAGAAAATCACAAACTGCTTGTCTGAATTTCTTTATTATATATTGAGACAATAAAAAATATATATTTATTTATTTATTTTCTTAAAGAAAGGTAGGGCTACCTTTAAAAAAATAAAGATAGGCCTAATTTGCAGATTTTATCATGCCATTCATTTTGACTATTTTCTCTTTGACTATTCTCTTTATAATAAGTGAAAATAGCAGTATTTTTTAATGATGTGCCATTAACACTAAGTGCAAATAGATAGATTCCCACTGTGCAAAGTTACGTCCAGTGGACGTCTTTTTGTCTTTGCAGACGTTGAAAAGACGTCCACTGAGGAGCCAGAATGAAAGTTTTTATGACGTCTTTTTTTGACGTCTTCTGTACGTCTGATTTAGACGTTCACAGAACCTCCTTACAAGGTTCAAAACTAGTTCAAAAGTGGTCAGCGGAAATATTTTCAACATCATTTAATTTAATTTATACTGTTTCGGGACCAAATCAACAGTCTCAGGATGCATTAGATTTAGATGTTATTTCAATGTAATTTTCAGACACTGTTTTTGTCCTAATATCAAGAAAATAAAATAGTCTTCATGAAATAATGAAATAACTGATGATTGAGCATGTTGTAAAATCAACTGCAAATCAAAGACATTGCCTTGATTTAAACCATGTAAGTTTTAAAACTTTGAATTCAAGTAATTATATAAAGTATAACAACCTACACCTAGGTACAGGTTAACACCTGATGGCATTTCTTCTGGGCTTTTGAATTACAACAAATATGTTTTAGAAACACATGGTTATAACAGCCAGAGAAAAGACTAGGACAGAAATCAAGGATCAAGAGCCCAACTAAAACAAACACTGATCTCTAACATGGTTACTTCAAATGAAACAATAAATCAACATCTAAACCTTAGTTCATTCTCAATAAGATCTTCTGTAGACGTCTGACAGAAATAAAGTCAGTCTGGTTATTAATAAGTGGAGCTGGTGATGCTGTTTGTGGGGTTGTTTAATCAGATCTTGAGAGATTTCATGTATTTTATTTCAGTTGATTTCATCTAAGGCTGTGTCTGAAGTCAGTTGTAGTAGTTCTTGTGTTTCTCTTTTCTTCTCTACTTCTGTTTGTTAACAGCAGTTGTTCATCACTAATTCATAATTATCACTCAGTTAATCACTTAATTACTTAATGGCAATGTATATCTTCTTTCAGTGAACTCAACTGAATTAAGTTCAGAGTACTCATAACTGTTAGTTTTTTCAACTTAAACTTAAACTTAAACTTAAAGTCAATCGGTTTCCTCAAATGGTTTGAGTTAACATAACTTAAGGATATCTGTTTACTCAAACCATTTGAGTTAAGTTTACTTGTTGGGTTTTACAGTCAAGGCAATCTGTTTGCTCAAACGGTTTGAGTTAAGTTAACTTGTCGGGTTTTACAGTGTTCCTGTGTTATTATTTTTAAAGCTTATTGATCTGTCGCGTGATGAATGAATGACTCGAACCCGAAAGACTCATAAGATGAACTAATCAATTCTCTTTCTGACTCAAGACAGCATTGACTGAAACATAATTTTGGGCATGCGCGATTTAGCTAATCACTCCCTGAGATGACTCTTCCCAAATCCCGTGGTAACTAGGATTTACACAAGCTCCAGTCTGGATCCAGAACACCTGAGAAGAGATGATGCTGACCCTCAGAGGACCCCAGATGACCCTAACCTTGAATCAACAAACAGAACTAACAATTATTGCTACATGTGTGACTGCATCATATAATAACTATTAATTAATAATATTGATAGTTCATCGTCTAGCTGACTACGTCTTGTATTATTATTATTAATTTTTATTTTTTCTAAAATCCTGTCAAACGTACACAAACTACTAACTACTACTAAATATTGTAGAAACATAATTTTCTGTAAAGTTGCTTTGTAACGATTTGTATTGTAAAAAGCGCTATACAAATAAACTTGAATTGAATTGAATTATTGATTTGTTCAAAATGACTATAAAGTAGTGATTTGCAACTAGCCAGAATTAGTCTTTGTCAGGAACTCCAAAATGCAAAATAAAGGCACTGTCACAGTCTCAATATTGCAACTCTATGCAAGGATTTATTTGTGATTTATTGTGTTTACTGTACTTAAAGAATGTCAGAAAGATAAAGAGGAGCCAAATTATGAAGCTCTTTAAGCCATTAGCAAGATTTTATAATGGATACAATAGTGAACAGGAAGCAGTGAAGATTTGCAATAATCAATCAATCTGTGATGTTACCAGGGAATGAATAAGGATTTGAGAGTGCTCTGGAAAGTGTAGGGTAGAGTCTAGCAGTGTGACAAATATGCTCCAATAGTACTTATATGAGAGCCAAATGCAAGAAAACTATTCAATTTAAAGAAAACACTAAATGGGTTAACTCACATGCCTTTTTGTTTGTATGCTTTTTTTTTGACATTCTTCTTAAAATACAATACGATTTTAAAGATATATTTTTTTTTTTATGTAAGGCAAGGCAAGTGTATTTATATAGCATATTTCGTACACAATGGTAATTCAAAGTGCTTTACATAAAAGAAAGTAAAATAATAATGAAGAAAAATAATAACAAAAATAAAACAAGCAATTTTAAAACTTTAAAATTATTAACAAATGTACTTATTTAAACTTAATTTAAAAACAGTTAGAAATAGAAAATTATTTTACATAAAAAAATTAAATAAAAAAACCAGTGAAAATACAGTGCAGTCAGTTCGGACATAGCACAGTGCTCTTTCAATAAATGCACAGCTAAACAGATGGGTTTTGAGTCTAGATTTAAATGTGACTAGTGTTTTAGCACATCTGATTTGATGTAGTTATAATAAATATGTAATTGGTTATATAATGCCCAGATGTAGCCTAGACATTTCAGATATAAAATGCTTTGTGATGATACTGTACATTCTTCACTCTATTTCTTCATTCCCATGCAAATGATTACTGCAAAACCGGTCAGACGACGTATCATATATCATATAATAATAACACTCATGTTACTGATACTGAGAACAGTTGCAGTGCAGACACAATGCAGACATTGAAGTCGTGGCCTAGTGGTTAGAGAGTTTGACTTCTAACCCTAGGGTTGTAATTTCGAATCCTGGGCCCAGCAATACCACGACTTAGGTGCCCTTGAGCAAGGCATCGAATCCTCAACTGCTCCCTAGGCAACGCAGCATAAATGATGAACACTGCTGTGTGTGTGTGCACTTTGGATGGGTTAAATGCAGAGCACTAATTCTGAGTATGGGTCACCATACTTGGCTGAATGTCACGTCACTGCACTGGATAGCTGGCCAATCAGACCACACTTCTTTTTTCAGAACGATGAGCCTTGTAAAAATCAACATGTTTCAGAAGACGGGGCATAAAGGAGAAACAATAATGTACATTATGTGGAAAATAATGTGTTTTTTGAACCTTAAACCACATAAACACATTGCATTACACCAAATACAAAAAATAATGTTATTTTTAGCAACACCATAGGACCTCTTTAAGCCTTGTGGTACTCAAAGTATGTCAAAATAGCATTTTCATCGTATTTTCCAGTTTAATTTTGTCTCACTGTCCCAAACTGATTATGATTATGTGTTTAATTCTACTCCAGGTCTCAAATCTCAGTGTCTATTAAAGAGGGAGATTCATTCACTCTAAACACTGATGTTTTTTTAAATAACACTCGCATCGCTCAAATCAGTGGAAATCTCAGTAAGACCTGTACAGATGTTCAGTGTAATGAAGGAACTGAGAGATTCAGAGACAGACTGAAGCTGGATGGTCAGATTGAATCTCTGACAATCATGAACACCAGAACCACAGACTCTGGACTTTATCAACTAAAGATCAGCAGCAGCAGATTTAGCATCGTAAAGAGATTCAATGTTGCTGTCATTGGTAAGTGTCAATCAGCCATTCAGTGTAATTTCAATACAGTAACATTTCAGAAATGGTTCAAAAAAATTTTTTGTTTATGGCATCAAACAAGTCACAACAAACTGTCACGGTTCATAGATCTGTGTGTTCATTCTGCATGTCTGTTTTCTCGTTTCTGTCTGATTGCTCATTCAGCATTGCTCCGGCAATCATTGGGCTGATGTGCTAATCAGCATGGCTGCACCTGATGCTGGTTCAGTCATGTCTTTATCTGTCTTGTGGTTGTTACTGCATGTTGTCAGATCGTTGTTTGTAGTTGTCGATGCTGGTCTTGCTCTCAGTCCTCAGATCACTCTTCTTGCGCTCTGCCAAGGAGATCGCCCAGTGTGCTTCCATGCCTGTTCCTAGGAGAATTCTCTGGGTTGGTTCGGATCAGTGCCTCATAGTCTCCGTGTTACAGAGGCAGCTCTCCAGCTCACCGATTCACCAGCTCACCTGCTCTATTTTCTTGTTTCCTGCTGTTTGCGTTGTGGCAAATAAACTGTTTTACTTGCAATTGGATTTTGTGTTCTTTTACGTGACAGAACGATCTGACCAAGATGGATCCAGCAAGTATGGCAGAGCTGAGAGACATTCTCACCAGCAGCAATAGTCGTTTTGCACAGCAAGAGGAGCAAATCATGGCTACTGGTCGTGCAGTGCAGGCACTCGTCACGCAGGTTTCTGATCTCACCACTCAGGTCAGACAATTAAAACCTGAATCTGCCCAACAACCCACTGCGCTTAATCCTCCGACGTTTCCACCTGTGGATATCACCAACCGACGCATTGAGCCTTGTCTACCGCCTCCAACTGTTTGTTCCGGTGAGCCCCTGTTATATCGTTCATTTTTGACCACTTGCTCTCTTCACATTGCTCTCCAGCCTTCATCTTTTCCTACAGAGGAGTCCAAAGTGGCTTTTATCATAACTCTGCTTTCTGGACGAGCGGCTCTCTAGGGAACAACGGTGTGGGAACAAGGACACACTTGCTGTTCTTCATTCCAATTGTTTTCTGAGGAGTTCAGGAATGTTTTTGATCGGGCTGCATCTGGTAGGGAGGCGTCAAGGGAATTGGCGGAGTTATGCCAAGGAGATCGGTTGGTTACGGATTATTCTATTGAGTTTCGAACATTGGCGGCATAATGCAACTGGAACCAAGAAGCGCAGTGGGACATGTTTAGGTATGGATTGGCCGACCGGATCATTAAGGAGATCTACACCCTGGAATTACCCACTTCATTTGACGGACTGATCGATCTGGCCATCTGAGTGGACACAAGACTACTTCAGCGTGACCAGTTTGCAGCCATGGCGGAGAAGACAACTGATCACCGCTTTGATCCAGAACCCATGCAGGTGGGCAGGGCTCACCTTTCTCGAGAGGAGAAGGACAGGCGTAGGAACCTGGGGCTGTGCCTATACTGTGGTGCCGCAGGTCACATCGCTGCACAGTGCCCGGTAAAAACCAGAGCTCGTCAGTAAGGAGGCTACTGACGGGCGGAGTCACCACTCAGATGTCCTCCTCCCCGGTAACTCTGCTCTCGGTTCAAATACGGAGGGGCCGGGACATTTTCTCTTGTAAAGCACTGGTGGATTCTGGCGCAGAGGGTAATTTTTTGGATTGTGGGACAGCGTCTAAGCTGGGTATTCGTGCAGTTCCACTTAGTCCACCTATCTCAGTCAGTGCCCTCTGTGGTCAGTCGCTTCCACCCATCACTCATGTCACTGAGTCGGTGAGTCTTATCACTTCGGGCAACCACACTGAGACCATTTCTTTTTATTTGACTGATTCCCCTTTGGCTCCTGTGGTTTTGGGTCACCCCTGGCTAGTGTTACACAACCCCAATATAAACTGGCAACTAAGCACAGTCTCATCCTGGAGTGAATATTGTCATGCATCATGTTTGTTGTCTGCTTGCTCTTCTGTGTCTTGTTCTTTGTTGCAGGATGAACATGTGGATCTGTTAAATGTGCCCGCGGAGTATCTTGACCTGAAGGGAGTGTTCAGTAAGTCCCGGGCTGCTTCTCTTCCTCCGCATCGTCCTTATGATTGTGCAATAGATTTAGTGTCAGGTACTTCTCCGCCTAAAGGCAGGTTATACTCACTTTCCGTACCGGAGAGGGAGGCCATGGAGAAATATATTTCTGATTCTCTTGTAGCCAAGATCATCCGTCCTTCTTCTTCTCCTGCAGGTGCGGGATTTTTTTTTGTGGAAAAGAAAGATGGTTCCCTGCGTCCTTGTATCGACTATCGAGGGTTGAATAGTATCACTGTAAAGAATACCTACCCTTTGCCGTTGATGTCCTCAGCCTTCGAGAGTCTGCAGGGTGCTTCCTTTTTCACAAAATTGGATCTTCGCAATGCCTATCATTTGGTTCGCATAAGAAATGGGGATGAATGGAAGACCGCTTTTAATACCTCCAGGGGGCATTTTGACTATCTTGTTATGCCGTTTGGGCTCTCTAATGCTCCCGCGGTCTTCCAGGCACTAGTCAATGATGTGCTGAGAGACATGGTTGATCAGTTCATATATGTCTACCTGGATGACATTTTGATATTTTCTCATTCTCTCCAGGAACATGTTCAGCACGTCAGGGTGGTGCTTCAGAGGCTGCTAGAGAATGGGCTTTTTGTCAAGGCGGAGAAATGCATTTTTCATGCACAATCTGTTTCTTTTCTAGGGTACATCATATCATCCGAGGGATTACGCATGGATCCCAACAAAGTTCAGGCTGTGGTAGATTGGCCAACCCCAGATTCCCGCAAGGCCCTGCAGAGGTTTCTGGGCTTTGCCAATTTTTACCGGCGTTTTATTCGCAATTACAGCCAGCTAGCCGTCCCTTTGACTGCCTTGACCTCCACCAAGATGACGTTCAGGTGGTCTAGCATGGCGGAAGCTGCGTTCTGCAAATTAAAGAGTTGCTTTGTTTCAGCTCCCATTCTGGTGGCCCCTGACCCCTTCCGTCAGTTTGTGGTGGAGGTCGATGCGTCAGAGGTGGGGGCTGGTGCGGTTCTTTCCCAGCGTTCTTCCACGGATGGTAAGGTTCACCCTTGCGCATATTATTCTCATCGTTTTTCTCCTGCCGAATGGAATTATGAGATTGGTAATAGAGAGTTGCTGGCAGTTAAGCTCGCTTTGGAAGAATGGCGACATTGGTTGGAGGGTTCGGAGGAACCCTTTATAGTCTGGACTGACCATAAGAACCTTGAATACATCAGTTCTGCTAAAAGGTTAAATTCTAAGCAAGCTCGGTGGGCCTTATTTTTCTGTCGTTTTAGTTTTTCAATTTCTTATCGTCGAGGTTCTAAGAATGTTAAACCTGATGCCTTGTCCCATATTTTTGATAAATCTGAACGCCCGTTGTCTCCCGAGTCTATAGTGCCACATGACATCGTGGTATTTGGTATGACTTGGGAGATCGAGTCGAAGGTCCGTAAGGCCTAAGAATTACGGTCCGAGGTCATCCGTTGGGGCCATTGTTCCAAAGTAGCTTGTCATCCAGGGGTAAATCGTACAGTATTTCTTGTCAAACAGCGGTTCTGGTGGCACTCTATGGCCCGGAATATACGTCATTTTGTTTTGGCTTGCTCTGTCTGTGCCACTTCTAAGGTTTCCAATCGACCCCCTGCTGGACTCCTTCAGCCGCTGTCAGTTCCTTCGAGACCCTGGTCCCACATTTCACTAGATTTTGTTTTGGGACTCCCGCCATCGCAGGGTAACACAGTAGTTTTGACCGTGGTGGACCGGTTCTCGAAGGCAACTCATTTTGTTCCTCTGCCCAAATTACCCTCAGCCAGAGAAACAGCGGTTGCTGTCATTGATCACGTCTTTCGTATTCATGGCCTCCCGGCAGACGTGGTCTCTGACAGGGGGCCTCAGTTTGTTTCCAGATTTTGGAAAGAATTTTGTCGTTTTTTAGGGGCGACTGTTAGTCTTTCTTCTGGGTTTCATCCCCAGAGTAATGGTCAGACGGAGAGGGCCAACCAAGATTTGGAACGGATATTGCGGTGTTTGGTGTCTCAAAACCCATCCTCTTGGAGTCAGCAACTCTCATGGGTGGAGTACGCACACAATTCTTTACCAGTGTCATCCACGGGCCTATCTCCATTTGAGTGTAGCATAGGTTACCAGCCACCTATCTTTCAGAGTATGCAATCTGAAGTCGCGGTCCCCTCTGCTCACGCCTTTGTCCAGAGATGCCACTGCACCTGGAGGAGGGCTAGAGAAGCCATCATCCAGGTGGGGGCGCGCACCAAGGCCCAGGCCGATCGCCACCGGTCTGAGCCGCCCGTCTACGTCGTTGGTCAAAAAGTGTGGCAAATAAACTGTTTTACTTGCAATTGGATTTTGTGTTCTTTTACGTGACACAAACATGTAGTTTAGCAACAAATCCACAACATACATATTTAAATAGTCTAAAAGATCGATCTAGGGATTGAAGTATCAATATTGATTCATTAAAATTAATATAAAACAATGAGTTTAAAATAATTTGTATACAGTGTACCCAACATTTTTTGTATTAATGTGTGTACTGTTACACCCCTAAGCAGTTTTGGCCTAGTGGTGTGTGTGTGTGTGTGTGTGTGTGTGTGCGCGCACTTCGATGGGTTAAATGCAGGGCACAAATTCTAGGTTTGGGGTACTTGGCTACATGTCATGTCATGTTACTTTCACTTATAAAAACAAATATTTGTATTTTTGAGGTATAACATGTGAAGTATGTTTTTTATTGTAATTTGATTTTCCATTTAATGACTTTTAATAATCATTTAATGACATTTAATAAAGTGAGAGAGCCCTGAATCGATGAAAAAAATCATGATGAATTCCTTCACATTTGTTCATGTTTTATAATGTTTGACAGACTAGACTGTCAAAGTATGAAAGTATGAAAATCATTTTAAAAATCTTACTTACTGTAAGTATTGAAATTAAAAGTGCAAGACGATGCAAAATGGAATGAGTAGTACTTAACCTCTTCAGCTCTGCAAAATGAAAATTGCATGGAGTCAAAGAACATTGCTGCCACATGGGTGCAGCAGGCACAATGATATTATTATTTTAGGCGCTGCGTGATATCATTACGACTGCTGAGCATTGCAACTTTTTGTTTTCCATCGGTCTTAGTACACAACTGCAAAAGAGTTTTAAATAGGAAAAATATGAAAACTCTTTGGTCATTTTTGAGCCAGATGCTAACGGTCTAATCAGAATCAATGATCTATGCTAAGCTAATCTAACTGTAGTTCAGCTGAATGGATTTCGAAAATGGTAAAACTGTTTAACTCTAAGGGAGTGGAACCCAATCCTGGTCCTGGAGAACCCCAAACACTGCACATTTAGATGTCTCCCTATTCAAACACACCTGGTTCAAATTCATCAGCTGAATAGTGAAGACTCCAAAACCTAAAATGTGTGTGTCAGATAAGAGAGACTCCAAATACATGCAGTGCTGGGGGTTCTCCAGGACCAGGATTGGGAACCACTGGTTTAGGGGAGTTGGAAAATGAGCCTATTTTCAAAAAATTGTGCAGTGTTTCATTATTGGCTGTGTATTATGGAGTGCTTTTTAGGTCAAGGTCTATTCAATATAGGCTTAATTAGAGCTGGATAAAAGCTCCTGATCATATGTATTCATCTGCATGAGAAAAAATACAATTGTATTATGTAAGTATAGGCCCTATATGGTTCATAGATTTACATCAGTTCAGTCTGTGGTTTTCAGTTGAAGGTGCTTTATTTGGCATGACATATATCTACATTAATAATTAGGCTACATCCAAATCATATATATATATATATATATAGAGAGAGAGAGAGAGAGAGAGAGAGGCCTGGTGGCCCTGATGTACACCATTTAGACACAATACAGGTAATAGAGCTTTTACGATCCAAAAGAGAGCACTGATTAGCAAAGCTTCGTTTTAGTATATAAAGACTATAACTATGAAGGTATTTTTGATTCAAAATGACTGAACACCAGTGACAGTGCTATTTGTAGTTGTAGAGAAAAGCCACACGTGTGTATCAGTAAATTTGAAGTCACAGAGAGAAATGACTTTTTTTTTCTCTCCCACAAACACAACACAACAGTTACACATTCTCAAATTCTTCATTGCAGGTGCACAAATCCTATTCTACAAATCACAAATTAAGAAACTTGTATGCTCACATTTTTGATACAATTGCTGCAGTGAATATGGTTTAAAATGCATTTACACACCCGCATAAAGAAATGTGAAGTCGTGGAGAAATGTTGCACATCCGCAAATCAGTATGTGAATTCATCCAATGAGAGTTGCACACTTGTAGAATATTTTCTCAGAAATGTCTTGTATATTTTTCTTTCACAAACACAAAGTACATAACTACAGCTGCTTGAATCTGCTGCGATGAAACTCAGGCACTGTTTTTCGCTTTCAAGTGACAAGTTTCGCGCTCTCCCTTTTGCACTGAGATATTTGGTTCAAAAGTGATTTGTGCATCTGTAGAGGTAGTGGGAGGGACTGTTTAGAGATTAGAGAATTTCAGCCAATCATAAGAGCTACTTTGGGTTGTTTCTGAGTAGGTGGAGGCTTGGGAACTGTAGCCGGTAGATATACGCCCCAAGCAGTTTTACGCCCCTGCTGTTCCTCATGCGTCCAGTAGGGGGAGGCTGGAGACCTATGACCTACTGTAAAATGTATTATTTATATTAATTTATAAACTGTTTTTATATACAGGAGACTGACTGATATATGATGTTGTGAATTTATATTAAGTTACATTTAGATATTAACCATATTCAGGCCATTAGGCATCAGTGTTTGGAATAACGGCGTTTAAAAGAACGGCGTTAGCTAACGACGTTATTTTTTCAGTAACGGGGTAATCTAACTAATTACTTTTCCCGTCGTTACAACGCCGTTAACGTTACTGAACGTTAAATGCAGTGCGTTACTATGCATTGATTTAATATGCAATCAGAACGCACCCCTGGCTCACACAGCGAGTGAGCAGGTGGGTTAATAACGAGATATGCGATTATGATTGGCTAAGGCAGAGTCATGTGTTTCATGGTAGCCAATCAGAGCCAGTGTTTTTACACACACGCGCCAGCGGTGCCAAACACACACCGTCACACACACGAATCATTCGCAGCAGCAGGAGAAATGGCAAGTCAGGAGCAATCCTATGAAAAGTTGGCATTTTCAAGGTGGAGATATAAGCACTACTTCAAATTCATTGTAGTCAAAGGCAAGAGCGTGCATGTAATGTGTGACACACGCATCTACAAAGCTAGTGGCCAAAAACACTTTTCTTACAAAGAGTGCAGGATAAAACTCTTGCTGTCTGTTGACGTGCAATAAATCTCGAAAGTTATGTACAAACACCTGTCTGTTCTACTTATTTCAACTGACTTGTGAAAACTGCTAAAAAAAAAAAAATTCTTTGACATATAGCAATTTTTTTTTTTTTTTTTTTTTTTTTTTTTACAGTAACGCAAATAGTTACTTACCCTGGTAACTAGTTACTTTTATTATAGAGTAATTCAGTTACTAACTCAGTTACTTTTTGGAACAAGTAGTGAGTACACTGTAAAAAGTTTAACTATTATTTACTCAATTTTATTGGTGAAACATTTTTACACTCAAAAAAATTGAGTAAACTTTAAAGCTGTGAAATCAATGAAATATACTGTATGAATTGAGTAAATGCAAGTAAAAAAATTAAGTAAATCTGAGTAACTGCATCTGGTACATTAAAAAATAAAATTGATTAGAAATAATTGAACATTTAAACATTTAAAAACAATATTTATGAGTAATATTAACTGTTTTTATTAATGAGTAATATTAACTTTTTATTTTCTCTAAACCTTTGTAAAATAGTACTCCACACAACCACCAGTATACATGACATTGGCCTTTATTGTCAATGAGTACAGCAATAAAGCACATTTTACACTGTATACAATATTGCCTACATTTAAACTCATTTAACAAACATCTTATAAGTAAAAATTAAATATTTAAAAATTCAGGTAGCCTAATTCAAGTGTAATCAAATCAACCCAATATCCACCGGATCAGCGCTGGTCCTCGTGCCGGAGACGGACTCGCCTCTGCGGGTGAACTTTGAACTTCATACCGCCGTCCTGCGTTTCACTCACAGCCGATAGATACTGCGAGTGAGACATAACCTGCCAATAAACAAACAGTGACAGTTCTGAGGACATTTTATCATCCAAATGATAATAATTATATTTATTATCATTAGGAATGAAGTCATGTGTTTATGCAAAGCGTTTCAATCATGCAAAAAGACAGGCGCGACTCTCGTTTAGGTGTCGAATTACGCCTCTGTATGTTGTTTTGCATTAAATATGATTTAAAGCACAGTAAAGATTTTATAGATAAAATAAAACATACACAAACCTGAATTTCACAGAGGAAATGCACCAAATCTGCGACGCTGAGAAGAGAGCTGTGGTCTGGAGACTGGAGAGTTCAAACTGCCCGCGCTCACTGACTCAACCAACCGTCGAGTTGTCGTCACGTCAGAGGGTGGGGGAGGGGTGCATTGTTTTAATTGAGTAAACTTACTCAAATTTTAAGAGTGTGTTAAATATATTAATAATATTGATTTGAATTATGTAATATTTTTGTTTCTTGAAACAGATCAGTTTAATTCAACATTCTCAAATATTTTGATAGAAATTTCACAAATATATTAAGTATATTATAAAGAAATAATTGGTTAGTCAAATACTAAATAATTTTATTGAAAACAACTTAAATATATCTGTAAATTTTAGATAAAATGAACTGTTGGATTTTTATTCAATTATTTTGGTATGTTTAACTCAAACAATCAAGTACACGATATTCAGAGATTTTATTAAGTTAATAAGGTTAAAAATTTCTGTAATATTTACTAAGCCACTGAATTATTTTTTACAGTGTAACTATAACTAATTACTTTTTTAAAGTAACGTTCCCAACACTGTTAGGCATACAGTACTGTGTAATCATATGGATCCTAAATGAAATATTTGCTGTACAATTCACAACTGGTCGTCACACAGCAACAAAACATGTCCTACATAGCATTTTATGAAGACAAACACAATTTAACCCTTTTCTAAAGTTCCAAGGGTCATTTAAAAGAAAGAGACAATATTGTTGTTCACAAAAAATACCATGACTTGGTTATTTCTTAACAGCATAACTCCTGTAGATGACTCTCCTATTGCTTGCCACTCTTCTTTAATTTTATTTTTTATTTATTTATTTTTTTTTATCCTGCAGTCAAAGTGCTCCCGCTCACTGATTAAAATAAATAAAAAAGCAAAAGTTGCATAGTGGTAGAAACAATGGTAATTAATAAATAATGGCAGGATGTTCATGTGTATACACTGTAAAACCCGACAAGTAAACTTAACTCAAACCGTTTGAGTAAACAGATATCCTTAAGTTATGTTAACTCAAACCATTTGAGGAAACCGATTGCCTTAAACCGTTTAAGTTGAAAAAACGAACAGTTATAAGTACTCTGAACTTAATTCAGTTGAGTTCACTGATAGAAGATATACATTGCAATTACGTAATTATGTGATTAATTGAGTGATAATTGAGCTTTAATGATGAACACCTGCTGTTAACAAACATAATTACTGAAGAAAAGAGAGAAAGGAAATACAGCTGACTTCAGACACAGCCTCACTCAAACCTGACAAGTTCACTGTAAAAAGTGATTCTCTATATTTATTCAATAAAATTGTGTCAAAAATTTACAAGCAATTAAATTTAATTTAACAAATTTTAATTAAGTAGAAATAATCATTCAAAAAAAAAGGTAGAATAACATGAAAAAATTAAGTAAAATTTACTAAAAAATATTGATTTCATTGGACAAAAAACAAAAAAACACTATATGGAAGTAAAATAATGACTTATGTCTTTGAAACAAAAAAGCATGCCGAATAGCACTATCTGAAAAAATAATGCATTGAATTAACAGTACTTGCATTTTAATGCCTTGTATTTCCAGGGCTTGCATCTTTAGGTCCTGAAATGTAATATAGTTGTTCGTTTAAGCTGTGAATATTTCAATTAAAAATATTTCACACACTTTTTCATAATTAAAAAATCAATAATTCATATTCACGCTCCAGAATTCACTTCCAAAATATTAAATCGGTTAAAAAATACGATGTATAATATTCAACAGGCAAATTTCGGTCCATTTTATTTCACTTTCCAAATTCGCTTCCACAAATTCAGTGGTTAAAACTCGGCAGATAATTCGCCTTTTCACATCCGGGAGCTGCAGGAATAGCAGTAGAGCACAGAGGCATGATCTCTATCTGCTGTCAGTCGCTCACCAGCAGGTGGTGCAAGCGGCTGTTAAATAAGGCCAAAGCAACAGGTGGATTAAGTAATACAGTTACAAAAACTGATCTGCAGAAATTAAGCAAGCGCTAAGTAGAAGTTTTGATTATCGGGGCATGTGGAAAAGCTGATTGTGCGTATGTTTATTTCAACCTCTTTTCTGTTACCAAGTAAGCAGCATTCAAAGGAGATTATTATGGTGTTTTACACAACGCTGAATTACAGAACTAACATTACATCTAAGGAAGACATATATTGCTTTCAGTTGTTTAGTTTGCCTAACTTTGTGTCATGGCTTGTGAGTCGCTGTGCTGTAATACTGGGGATCCCCTCACGTCACACTCCAGGACTCCCCAATGACGAGTAACACTTCTCAGTATTGTCACACTTGTCACGGTTCGGTACTTTTTCGGTACACTGTAAAAAAAGATTTGCTAGTTTGACTCCAAAAAGTATAGTTACCTGGTTGGCTTAAAATTTTGAGTGCAATGAAATTAAAAATTTGAGTTAATTTTGTTCTTTTGTTTAATTAACTAACATTTTTAATTTTATTGAACTCAAAATTTTAAGGCAACCAGGTAACTTACTTTTTTAAGTCAAATCAATTTTTTTTTACAGTGTACAGCAAAAGAAATGCCAGATAAGTTTTCTTGATTTTATTTTCATTTATTTATTTTTTAATTAAAACTAACATAAAAAGTATGATATTGTTTTACTTTGAGCAGTGACGGAGCTATACTTGACTCTTCTTATGAGCATATAAAACAAAACAGCTCCTTGGACAAAATGTAATTGTCACACACCTGGACTCATTTTGTGTGTTTTTGCCCCTGTGACCCAGTTTCTGTCTTCCATGTCTGGTTTGATTAGTTTCCAGGTGTGTCTCTTCATTTCCCCATGTGTTCCATGTCCCTGTTAATTTAGTCATGCCATCCACCTGTGTTTCCCCAATTATCCCTTCTACTTAAGCCTTGTCCTTTCTGTTCTGTTTTGTCGGGTCTACTCGTTACTAGTTGCTTGTCCACTTGTCATTTGTCACTTGCCACTTGTTACCTGTTACTTGCCACTTGCCTCTTGCCACCTGTTATTTGCCACTTACCTTGCCTATGTTTGAGTTAATAAATCCTTGTTTCGTTTATCCCTCGGCTCCGTGTTCCTTCCAGCAGCGTAAGCCCGTGACAGAAGACCCGACCTAAAAAGTTATAAACTACGTGTTTTCCCTCCGTTTTGTTTTCCGTTTTTTCACAGTCTTTTTCTTTCCGTAGTGTGTCATGGATCCCCTCTATCGCCCTGAATACCTCCTCCTCCTGCTGGAGCAGGAGGGACTGTCTCTCGAGGACCATACCAGACGGTTTCTCTGGATAGCTAATGCCACCAGCTACCCGGACCACGCGCTCTGCACCTTTTATCACGCCAGCCTGAACTCCAGGTGCAGAGCGTTGTCGCCCGAAGATGGTCCTCGGGAGGATTTCGCCGCCTTTATAGAGTGGAATCTGGTGAGAAATGGGTCACCTCTCACGGTCGGCCCAATGGAGGATCTCGCCAGGTCCACTCTGGACCCACAGCCCAGCCTACAATCTCCCCACGGTACGAGGCATAAGCCCGAGCCCACCGATGACGGAGAGCCAGAGAGCAACCCGTCAGACCAGGTGCGAGAGCCGGCGACACTGCCCACCACAAGGGAGCAAAATGTGGAGCGCCAAATGGGTCAAAATGAGGGGGTTTCCAATTCACCTATGCCAGATCCTCTGTTAAGCCCAGGAAGGGCTCCTGATCTTCCGTTAAGCCCAGGACGGGCTCCTGATTCCCCGTTAAGCCCAGGACGGGCTCCTGTTCCCCCGTTAAGCCCAGGACGGGCTCCTGATCCTCCTGTAAGCCCAGGACGGGCTCCTGATCCTCTGTTAAGCCCAGGAAGGGCTCCTGATTCCCCGTTAAGCCCAGGACGGGCTCCTGTTCCCCCGTTAAGCCCAGGACGGGCTCCTGTTCCCCCGTTAAGCCCAGGACGGGCTCCTGTTCCCCCGTTAAGCCCAGGACGGGCTCCTGATCCTCTGTTAAGCCCAGGACGGGCTCCTGTTCCCCCGTTAAGCCCAAGACGGGCTCCTGATCCTCTATTAAGCCCAGGACGGGCTCCTGATCTTCCGTTAAGCCCAGGACGGGCTCCTGATCTTCCGTTAAGCCCAGGAAGGGCTCCTGATCTTCCGTTAAGCCCAGGACGGGCTCCTGATCCTCCTTTAAGCCCAGGACGGGCTCCTGATCCCCCGTTAGGCCGAGGATGGGCTCCTGAACCCCCGTTAAGCCCAGGACGGGCTCCTGAACCCCCGTTAAGCCCAGGACGGGCTCCTGATCCTCCGTTAAGCCCAGGACGGGCTCCTGATCCTCCGTTAAGCCCAGGAAGGGCTCCAGCCCCAGAGCTTACTCCAATGCCTGCTCCTCCAAAATTCCCACCCTCCCACCCACTCCTGCCTCCTCCTCCGCTGTCGTCTGGCTGCCCCTCTGCTCGCCCTCAGCCTACCATCATTGTGGTGCGAGCTCAGCGGGACCGCCATCCTCCAGCGACGCCTTGGTCGGCGTCTCCCTCACCTCCGCCTCCAGCCTCTGAGGCCTGGACTCCGCCTCGGCCCGTTGACCCGTCGGCTCCACCATGGCTCCTAGCTCCTTCCTCTCCGCCGTGGCCCGGCAGTCCGCAGGCTCTGCCTGGCTCCCTCGTCCCTCCGGCTCCGCCTTGGTTTGGCGTCGTCCATCCTATGCCTCGGGACTCCACTTCTCCGGCTTCGCCTCATCCCTCCGTCCCTCCGGCTCCGTCAGGCTCCTTCATCCCCTCGGCTACACCTCAGTCCTCGGTCACTCTGGCCTCACCGCGGCCTTCCGGATCCACATCGCCGCGTCAGTCACCAGAGCCATCAGTTCCGCCTAGGACCTCCGGCTCCTCCCCGTCACCCTGGCTCTTCGGCTCTCCGTCTCCGCCTCGGGCTCCTCCTCCACTTGCTCCGTTGCGGTGGGTCGAGTCCCTGGAGTCGGTGACCATTCCTCCTCCATGGCTCCTTCCATCGTCGGCCCCACCTTGGGCCGTTATGGCTGTGGCCTAGGTCCTGCTGGGTACCTCCTGCTTCAGATCCTTCCTGTCTCCTCCCTGGCTCCTCCCTTCGTCATCTCCTCCCTGGCTCCTCCCTCCGTCATCTCCTCCCTGGCTCCTTCCTCTGTGGTCCCTGTCTGCTGGCCTCCCTTTGTTGTTTCTACGGTGCGAGGACGCACCTACCGGGAGGGGGGAGTACTGTCACACACCTGGACTCATTTTGTGTGTTTTTGCCCCTGTGACCCAGTTTCTGTCTTCCGTGTCTGGTTTGATTAGTTTCCAGGTGTGTCTCTTCATTTCCCCATGTGTTCCATGTCCCTGTTAATTTAGTCATGCCATCCACCTGTGTTTCCCCAATTATCCCTTCTACTTAAGCCTTGTCCTTTCTGTTCTGTTTTGTCGGGTCTACTCGTTACTAGTTGCTTGTCCACTTGTCATTTGTCACTTGCCACTTGTTACCTGTTACTTGCCTCTTGCCACCTGTTATTTGCCACTTACCTTGCCTATGTTTGAGTTAATAAATCCTTGTTTCGTTTATCCCTCGGCTCCGTGTTCCTTCCAGCAGCGTAAGCCGTGACAGTAATGTAATATTTTAGTAGTTATAAACCAAGGTTTATTTTAGTTCCGAATGCTTAACATTTGAGGGCAGCAATTTTATTATAATGTAAAAATAAAACCGACGTAATGTTACTTGAAAGCATTGTAGCCTACCATTCCTGACAAATGTTACTACAGTAAATACATGGTGAATATTGCTGATCTGTGGACAGTGAATAGTTAATTCATGGCTCAATGTTTCTTCCTGGTTTCCACCTCAGCGCTGTTTGATCAGTTAATAACGGAGAAATGGGAATAATTCTCACTAGCCTATACATCTCACAGCGATGTTATTAGGCTACTTCTGTGGAAAATTTAAATGTTTCTTTCCTGGATCTCTTTAGTGCGTTGTACAGCTCGCGCTGCATTGGTCTTAAACGGTCCGTCAATCACACAACGTCTTGTTCAGCTTACATTACGTATGCCATTTGATGTTGGGCACTGGCTAATGTTGTGGTCGCGTCAGCGTCTCTTATACTATGAACGTGCTTGCCATGCGCGACGCGTTTACAATTGAAATAACAGAATCTGCTAGTGTTATTACAGATATATATGAAATACGGGACAAATCATGATTTTTTCATAATAAGTCGGGACACTAAAAATTGAAATACGGGACTGTCCCAGGAAAACCGGGACGTCTGGTCACCCTAAGTATATGCCAGCATGCAGAATTCGCCAGCATGCATAATTCAGCACTGAATAAAAAGTCTTTCGTTTTGAGCGGTGAGGGGGAGTCTAGATTAAATGCTTCTGATTGGTCATTGCGTTGCATAAATCAACAAATATGTCTGTGATTGGCTAAATCGCTCAACGCTGCAAACATGTTACAAACAGAAACTCTGGCTTAGATGTTATTGTTGCTTTTCTGCGAAACATGAATAACAGTTTATTAGTTTTGATGGGACCCATGTATACTATTTAAATATGGTTGGATAAATATTTTTTGCTTTTAAACAGTCAGTGTGTGTGTGTGTGTGTGTGTGTGTGTGTATTATTTGTGATTTTGGTTGGGTGACAGTTGTATGTTAGCCTACAGTTTGACAAGAGTTTATAGTTTGACAAAAGCACTATGTTGTGTTTTACACAAATATAAGTAGGCTAAAAACTTTGCAGTTTTAATGACAATGAATTTTATCTACCTTTGCTCTCCACCACGTGCCCACGCACACCCCCTCGGACAGGGGTTTCCTCCCCTGTCCCTGGCACCAATTAGCCACTTGGACACGCCCTTTTCAGCATCTCTTCTAGTAACCTGGTTTGTAAGGGCATTATTTTTCAAACCTCCTGTAAAAAAGATAAAGATTAGAGTGAGATTAAATCCCTTATTTGAGCCTTTGCAACAAAGCAGACATCTCCAACATGTTATTTTTCAGGTAATCCAATAATGGTAACGGATATAATATTCTGTCATACACAACATTTTTGCTGCAAAGGTTTATTAAACAACTACAACAAAAAAAGGAACTGGTTCTGTACATGAAAACTACAGTTAATTTAATTTAAATTTGTATTCTCTGTCCAGGTGGACAATTATTTGCATACAATCAAATTGATTTATGAAAAACTCAACTCTACAAAATAACCTTTGTTTGCACATTAATATGTTAAACAGTGAGTAAACATACCATATACCACCTCAAACAGTTTGAGCCCTCGAAACTCTCGCTTTCCATGGCGGCCAACAAAATTGTACTCTCTTGATAGGTAGTGGTGTAAAAGGAAGGCCATCATTCTTCTGGTGGCTTCATCCAATGTTCTTCCTCCAATTTCTGCCACCACGGCAACCTAAAGACACATAAGATTATTATAATGGGAGTCCATAAATTAAAAATAAAACTCTTTTTCATAATTCCCAGGGAACACTCCCATAATACATGCAGTTGCCTCTAACAGATGTTTATACTTGTATTTGAGTTACAATTGAGTTGCATGTGCTACAAAAAAATTCTTCCTCTATAGCAAAAAAGCTACAGTACAGTGCAAACGTCTTATGCCACCATTATTTTTGTTTTAGAAATGGTATAATGACCATATGCTAATTGCGGTAAGTGTACTATTAAGTGTGACTTCACCTTACACTTGATGGGATCATGAATGTGGAAAAGTACAGACAGGTTTTAATTTATAATGCCACTCCTTCTGGAAAATTGAAATGAGCTCATTTTGTGCATAAAATTGTAAACTTTCTCAGTTTAAACATTTGCTATGTTATCTATGTTCTATTGTGAATAAAATATTGGCTCATGTGATTTGAAAGTCTTTTAGTTTTCATTTTATTCCAATTTTAAAAAAAAATTCCAATTTCAAATTAGAGCTGTATATGTGAATGTACGATGATGAATAATTATTATTAATAACGAAATAAACAGTGCTTAAATTTTGTTGTGCATAGTTATATTCTCTTTGACTTGTTTTAGTAACGTTAATGATACAATCGACAGTCATAATTAAAGGGATAGTTCACCCAAAAATGAAAATTGTGTCATCATTTACTCTCCCTCAAGTTGTTTCAAACCTGTATAAATTTCCTTCTTCTGCTAAACACAGAAAGATATTTTGCAGAATGTCTGTAATCAGACAGTTGATGGACCCCATAGTACACATAATGGCCTAAGACATGAAATGAGGGCTTTGTGTGAGAAAATGAACAGTATTCACACGTACCTGTCAAACACCAGGAAGCATGCGAGCCCTCAGATCACTTGGACGTAGTTGTGTACAAGAGGTAAAAACGATATAAAAACTGTTCATTTTCTCACACAAAGCGCTCGTTTTGTGTCTTAGGCCATCAATGTGTACTTACGATGGGGAATTGTTTAATTTGGACTTCTCTGTGCATGCTCTTTCAGATAGTATCCATAGACCACCAGCATTATATGATAACAGACAAGTATGGTTTGACCTAAAAATATAAAAATTGAAACTACTGCGGAAACAAAGACACCTACACCTTGGATGCCCTTGAGGTAAGCTAAAACATATCAAAAATTAATTTCACAGTGAACTATCCCTTTAAACGGCTTAAACGGAACACTTTTCAAGAACAATTATTGCTTTCAAAATCTATGTATGCAATAAATATAGTCTTACCTTCTTTTGCGCTTCCCTTTTCCCATCCGCCTTCCAGAATCTGACTCCGTCTGTAAGTCTGAGGTTGACTCGGCCTTTAAAAGCTTTTCTGTAGCGTGGGCATAATTTCCTGTAGGTGATAGACATTTACCAATAAATATTAGTAAGTACTATTTCAAAAGCACACCTCACTTTTGTAATTACACACATATTATTAATACTAGTCACCATTAAAAAACAGTCACATTACCTGCTTTTCCCAGGACACGCACTTTAAACTGGGGCCAACTAGGGTTTGGAAGAATTTCATCTTTTACTGCCCTGCTTATGTTGAGTCGTCCTGGTGGCCAGTAACATGTGTCTTCCTCTGGTCCAGTAAACCACTTACAGGGTAATATTGCCACACCTCCAGCATCCAAAAAATCCACAACTGCAAATGGTAGCATGCTGGAAAAACGCAAAAGAAGCAGGCTAATGCAGCTGTGGGAATGCCACAAACCCAGATGTATATGGCAAGAGCACTATTTTTCTTTTTAATTCCTCAACTGACACCACATGCAAGTCTTTGGGCATGCCGAGTCAATTGGGTAGCTGAAAAAAGATTCATAGTTTTTAAAGAAGTGGCAGAGAACCTTGACAGTTTTAGAAGAAAAAAGCATAATATTTCTCACAATGAGAATCCTTCCTCCAAAGGAAAAACAGTTATCGCCTTTACAGCAAGAAATAAATGTCTGCCCATCATTGTACTGCCTGTACTGCTGGCATGTTCCAAGTTCACCAGCCACTGGTCCGGAGAAATGAAGCTGTTTGAGAGGAGAGGAAATTGTTATTTTCTTCTGATTTGCCACTCTCTGCTTCTCATGGATGCGCCTGACAATTTGCTGCACAGGATTTTGGGGCCTCCGTACAATCTTTTTAAGTTTACCTAAATATGATTCGAATGGGAAACAGGAAACGCTATCCAAAGGACCAAAGTTCCGTGCATCTTGGGCAATATGTATCAAAGAATGTATGTTGTATCCAACAAATTCAAGGCCATAAATAATGCCAAAATCTTGGACAAACATCTTCAAAATATCTTCAGCAAAGTCACAGTTTTCAGTGCACAAATTAGGGCTAAGAAGAATTCTTATCGATACAGACAAAAGGATAAAGATTCTATACATTGTATTGGGTATATTTTTAAGTAGAACAACAGGACCAGTGTAAAGTAAAAACTGTCTTAATTCAGTTGCTTTCCACATACTAATGTCTAGAAGAGACCTTGGTTTCCTAGCAAAATTCCTGGGTAAATACTGCCTGACAGATGCCATGAATGCAGAAATTGTAGTGAGATTTTTAATAGACTGTCTGCATTTCAGAGGCCCTTTTAACCAAAGATAAATCAACTGGCGCATCGCCCCCAAACACACAAGGTGCATATAATCAAGCACAAAACTTGAAACTAACCCAACACCTAACTCAGAAAGGGGTGAAACTCCTCCTTGGTGCTCTTCATAACCCATTTCCCTAAATGTCTGATCAGTCCTTAGCTCTGCAGACAACTCAGGAAAAGACATTCTTCTATTTACATGGACACCTTTTTGAGTGCAGCGCTCACATGCGTAATACCCGTTGTGACCCTTCACACATTTGAGGAACGCACCTGCTGGAGCATCACATATGAATGCATCGGGAGCAGCAACTGTGAAATGCACATCATTATACTGAATACCCTCCTTTACAACAACTTTAACATCTTGAATGAATTAATTTAAATACTCTTGCAGATTTGATGGTTTTGTCACACCTGAGTATAACCCAATCACAAAAACATTTGAATTTGGGATCTCCTTAATCCTACCCAAAATAGGCCACAAACTTACATAGTTGCTGCGGAATAAAGGTAGACCATCGATATTAACTCTAAGCGTGAGAGTGTCTGTCAGATCTCTCAGATCAAAATTTAAAGATGCCAATTCTGCCAGAACTGAATTCTTAATTCCAAAATGATAGTATGAACCTCCTGCTACATTTTTTGCATCACACTTGCGGTCTGTTGACATTAGGGTTCTAGCATCCAATGGCACATTAAGCCCTTTTTGACTGAGAATTTTCAGAAGAGCAGACAATGCACTTTGAGAGATATTGTATTCTGCAGCCCACTCTGCAAGACCATTTGTATCATCAAGTGTGTCTGAAGCCTCATGTTCTGAAACAGAACATTCAGAGTCCAGGTCAAACTCACTGCTATTGTCAGCCATCCCGATTTCAAAACCATCAAAAAATAGGTCATTGTCCAAAGCATCATAAAAAATGTCAGTGGGATATTCATTTTTTACATTCCCTGTTACATCCTCGACACAATCATGATATACAGAATCATCCAATGATTCATTAGAGTCTGATTCCAAATTAAAATGTATTTGTTCAAAATCATTCTGTTGTGAAACAAGACGAAAATGTTCTGCAACTTTTGCAGCTATTTTCCTTCTTTTTGTTCTCTGAGATTGCTCCATTACTTTCTGTAAGAAAAAAAAGCTTATTACTTTCAAAGAGTTAAAATTCTAAATGAGGCAAAATCATATGAACACCCTAATACAAACTGATTTACATAAGGCAGAACTGTCTTGAGGAAAACAGACAAATCACATTGTTGTAACATGTTATGTAGGCTATTCGGCCGTGCAAAGGCAAAAGACCGTAAGTTCATTTTTGACGAAAATTAGTTATTGCTATTTTTCTGTTAAAAAGCACTGAAATAATATTTGTACTTGTTTGGAGAGAATAACCTTTTATAGCATATATGCCCCTTTTGTCTATTCTAATTTTTCTAATTATAATTATTGATAACACTTTAGGGCAGTGATCTCAAACTCAATTCCTGGAGGGCCACAGCTCTGCACAGTTTAGCTCCAACCAGCTCCAACTCACACCTGCAAGGAAGTTTTTAGTAATCATGAAGACCTTGATTAGCTGGATCAGGTGTGTTTGATTGGGTTGGAGCAAAACTGTGCAGAACTGTGGCCCTCTAGGAATTGAGTTTGAGATCACTGCTTTAGGGTAAGGGTACATGAATTATCATGGATTCATGTATAAATTTATGCATGAATTATGCACTCATTCATTCATGCATTAATATCTAAAGAATCATCAGGAAATAACACAAGTTCAGTGTTTTAATTGACTTCATGGATGAACAACATCACGTTGAATTTGTGTTAGTTCCTGTTGATTCATGAGATATTAATGTGTGAATTAATGCATAATTTATGCATGAATTTATACATGAATTTATGATAATTCATGTAACCTTACTGTAAAGTGTTGCCACCAATAATATTTTGAGTAAAACTTTAGAATATTCTTCCGTCATCAAAGAATAACTACACAGGAACAAATGAGTAGGCTATCACACAACCTTCTACTAATATTAACTAACAACAAAATCTGATTAATTACATAAATCGTAATAGCACTCAGTTGAATGTGGTAAGTTCTATAACTAAAGAATAACTGCTATTATGTTTTTCATACCTCCCAGATAACTACTAAGAATATATATATATATATATATATATATATATATATATATATGAGTTCATAATTCATAAATAAGGAAGGAATTCGAAAGTGTAACATTATATTCGCTATATTTTGTGCCTTTTGATATTTTTGAATTAGCACTAAATGAAGAAAGGGAAAAATAGCACAGATGGTGTAAAGCTTCTCGAATCTCATACAAAAGTTTGTACTGGTTATTCTGTGACAAAATAACTTCATTAATAACTTAATGTGAACACTTTTTAAAATAAAAGCTAAAATGGTCGCTGTATTGTTCTGTAAGTTAACGTTAAGTTAATCACAAAATAAACGGGAGCAGACACGATTAAGCTTGTCTCGTAAGGGTAAGTTAAGTTAATTGCATTCGAAAAATTAATAAGAAAATGCTTTCATTTTGGGTGTTTGATGTGCACAACGATCTTATACAAACTAAAAATATGCTGTCATTGTGGGATTTATCGTAAAGCAATATTTGTAAGTTTCAACTCCAATAGATTTGTCATAATAAATAGTTGGTGTAAAAAAAAAGGAATGCTATTGCCTAACGTTAATTAGCGTAACGGTCATGTGGGAATTCGAAATTCTAACTGAAATTCTAACGTGACAAGACATGAAAACAATGTATTTTAATTAACATTTAAATTGTGAAATGTAACTTTCTTACACTTCTGTAAACTGAATTAGTCCCCAAGTGAGCCCATTGTCAACCCATGCACTAATTTCCCATCAGTGAACCACCTAGGCCCCGCAAAGGGAGCCCAACTGGGTTTGCCCATGTTGAACCTACTCAGTTGACCCAAGTGGGCCCCAGATAAGAAGCCCATTTTGAGCCCATGCCCACTCTTTACCCCTGTTGCCTATTAGTAACCCACATAAGCGTGTTGGCTGGGTACTTATCACAGTTAAAAGCAATAGGTTCCTCTTGCCTTCTTGACCAGTGTTTCTGTGTTTTCTGCAGATGCAGACGACTGAAGCAACAATCAACAGAGATCCAGCAGCAGAGATCACCACGATCAGAGAGACTGCAGGATCAGAAGAAGACCGTGCTGTTACGTCTAAAGAGAGACAGTGATGTAATCGTAGAAGTGATTGTGTCTGTCTGATCTATAAAATATACAGAAATAAGGTCAGTGAATAATAAAAATATATGAGCTCTGCTTTACCTGAACATGTGAGACAGAGCTCAGTGATGTCCAGATGTGTGGTCTGGTTTCTGATGGGATTGTTGATCACACAGCTGTAGCTGTTTTTCTCCTGATATTCCACCTCCAGAGGTAGAGAGAGACTGATGCTGAGATCAGACACACTGATGCTGGACAATAAACTGTTTCCTTTGTACCAGGAGAGAGTCACATGACTCACATTCACCACTGAACACAACAATGAACAATTCTGCTGTGATGAAGATGAAGATGATGATGATGAAGAACATTGTGAAGAGTCTCTGCTGATGACAGGAACAGACAGACGAGCTGAAATAAAGATTAAAATAATTCATACTAGCTGTTGATTGAGAGTTTGTGATGTCATTCAGCGATTGTGTCTATTGTGGATTTAGAATTGTAAAAATAATGCAGTTTGAGATTCCAGCATAACAAAAGTCAATAACAATGTAAGTCCAGAAGGTTGAGATGACAAAAATTAGTGTGCATCTCAAGTTTTACAATTCCAGTATTGAAAAATCAAACAATCATGATGCATCTACGTTGAAGCTATAACAAAAAAAAAAAAGAAGAAAAAGAAAACAGTATTTAACTCACCGTAGACAGTGAGATTGAATCTCTTCCTCACACTGTTGCTCTGTAGTTGATAGTCTCCAGTGTGTTCAGTTCTGGTGTTTGTGATGGTCAGAGATCCAGTTTGATAATCCAGCTTCAGTCTGTCTCTGAATCTCTCATCAGGAACATCATCATATACAGTGATGCTGTCTTCCATTACACTGATTTCAGCTATTAACGTCTTGTTATATCCAAACCTCCACAGAATCAGATCATCGTCCATCATTTCAGTAAGACCAGAGTCTAGAGTGACTGAATTTCCCTTCGTCACTGACACTGACTTCACTGTAACCGTATCAGCAAATACTGGAAAACAAAAAACTTGTCACATATAATGCTAATTGCCCAAAATGGTTTGTAGTAATTAAGGTATCAAGTGTAAATGACAAACAGAGAACAGCAGCACAGACACGAAACATGTGACAACAGAAACACATCAACTGACATATAAGATGCCAAAAAATGAAATAAATAATGAATGAAGTTGCATGTGTAGTTTAGAGCTTTATTAATTCCCTTGGGGCAATTAGTTTAGACTGTCTTGGTGCTTCACATTTACAAATAACACTTAATACACATACACACAGCCCTACCAGACGCCGCATGAGCAGCACACAGAAGATGAGTAAACTGAGGTAAAACAAATGAGAAATGAACACGAAACATGTGTAAAGTGTGGTTTTGAACAATGAGCGAATTAATCAGTTACAATATGCCCATTGAATTTAAGACCACTTTTACATGTGTAATAATAGCAAGTGAAAATCCACCTTGTATAAAAAAGCTACAAAATCCTTTTTTTAAAGTATAACTTACCAACAGGTTGCAAGCAGAACAAAATGACAGCATAAAACATTTTATTTGACATTTCTAATATCCACTCTGCGATTATAACACTGAAATTCCTGACAACAGACTGTTTCGACTTGTGATACTAATCTAGCGTGTGTGTGTGTGTGTGTGTGTGTGTGTGTGTGTGTGTGTGTGTGGATCCTCCCCCAAAGAAGCTTGAACACCCTTCAGTCAGTGCAGTCCAGCTGTGCTCACATATACTATTAGTGTTACAATAATATTCACTTCTGACTTTTAAGACGGTTTTTAGTGGCAGAAACCATGTAGGTTATACATTTGCTGTGTTCTTATTTGTTAATTTGTATACATATAAGAATGTATTCATATAAGTTTGTATATCTCATGCTACTTCAGCGTTTTTAAGAAGCGGAAAGGTTCAAGAACAAGAGGAACTGCTATGTGAATGAGCAAGTGTAGCAAGATTTCAAAAGTAGTAGATTAACAGAAAACAGGTAGTGAGTATAGCAGATTTTAGAAATTTCTTTCAAATTTGTAACAAATATTTTTGATATAATAGATGTCCAAAACTGAATCTCAAGACCATGACCTTTCTAATGATATTCATACATTAAATAAAGGATCATTTTATTAACACAGAGCTGGGTCATCAGTGCTCCCCTGCGTGTTAACAGCTCAAAACTCTTGTTTGTTTATTGTGAAGTGAAAGGAATTCTTTGCTGATTTGCTAATTTTCACAGGGCTGCCAACCCACACATTCTTTTCACAATTAGAGTGCTGAGTCTTACACAACTGACACTGTTCTCACAAGCACAAGCTAAACGTCTATTTTCTCATGCAGTGTGTCACGATCATTAGATGGAGTGCCCATGAGCTTCAGTAGAGGGCACTCCACTCAGGACCATTACACCCATCAACCACCAGATGTCACTTGGACACTAGCACCTCTCATACTGTTGCACCACACCCGAACTACATTACCTATGAGTCACTGCATCACAATCACTCTGCCACACCTGCACCTCATTCATCAGCCAATTTCCTTGCCACACCTGCACCTCATTTACACACACATAAAAGAAGTACACTCACTCTCACTCATTGCGAAGTCTTGTTTAGTCAGTCTGACATTTCCGAGCGTTTTCCCTGTGTTTGTTATTCCTGTGTTTTGACCTTTGGACTGTTTATTCCGACTCTGATTCTCCGCTGCCTGTCCCGATCTCTGCTTGTTAGTGATGGCAAAACCGAGGCCTCGTGAACCAATGAAACAGTTGAACCAAATGTGCCATATTGTTTCGAGGCTTCGAATCAATCCGACACCCGTCTCAACGGTGACACCTAGTGGTCACTTGCAGGTGTTGATCTGAAACAACCTTGACGAGCCATTAAAAAAATGTGTTGTTTTTTTATTATTATAATGTTCTAATATGTGAAGCTTGTAACCTATAGGCTCCTCACTGTGCATAATGTTATTTTGGTCATGAAAAATTAATATTAATAAAAGAAATCAAGCCACAATGTCTCACTTTTTTAGAGATTTTTATTCAAAAATATTAATTTATCTGCTGTGGAAGGACTTAGCCTACTTCTTTTTTTACAGATAATTTCTCCAGCCTTTGAAAAAATCCTCTCACAAGGGACACTTGTTGCTGGCATACAAAGATATTTTTTTGCAAGGACATACAAATGAGGAAAGATTACTGCTCTCTCTTTCCAGTAAGTTAGTTGATCATGAGTTCTGGGCAAATACGCATCGTTGATGTATTTTTTCACTTCCACTGTGGCATCAGCTGTAGCATTGTGTATCATCTTGGTTTGATGGATGCGAGTATCAAAAAGTTCCCATAAACTGTCCTGTGTTTCTACTGGTGTTGATGTTGATGGTGATGATGATGATGATGGGTGTGATGTTGACATTTCTGGGTCTGAATAAAAATGAAAACAGCAATTAGTAACAAATCCTAAACTGACGGCATATATGAAGGATATATTATATTACATGATTCAGATTACATAACATAACACAGACTGAAACTGCTCACCAGGATTTGTGTTTGAACGCATCAGTGAAGCACACTCCAGTGTGATATGCTTTTCAGCTTCCTGGGCTTTGGCAGCATTTCCAAATGCCACATTTTTGAACCTTGGGTCCAGCAGTGTAGCCAGTGCCAAGGCTCTAAAACTCTCATAACCTCCACATCTGGAGTGCAGACCTTCTTGCAGATGTGAGCCTATGAGCCAAAACAGGAGAAACACATATTTATAATAATGACAATAATATGACAGTTATGGCCAATCACATGGGTAGTATGGTCATTGTGGCCTACCTAATTGAACAGTTGATTCCTGCGTTGCATTTCCTTTTTTCTATGCAAGCTTGTGCTGCAACATCCTGTACAGTGGTATAAGCTTTGAAGCAGAAACTCTCTTTTCCTCTGACATCTCTGTTGTTGCGAGTTTGAATGGTTGCAGTATTGACAATGATTGTTCAATAATGTCATAATCAATACTTGTCAGGAGAGCAGTATCATTGTTTAAGTTGGAAAGTGCAGCAGCCACTGGCTCACGTTGGTCATACAAGCGCTGTAGCATGTCAAATGTGCTGTTCCATCTCTTGTCAACCTCCTGTATCAGTTTCAGAGTTGGTCTTCCCATCAAGCTCTGCATCTCCACAAGCTTGTCCTTTGCTTTGCAGCTGGATCTGAACAACCCCACTATCTTTCTGGCCTTCTGGCGTATTTCATTGATGACTGGGGTTTGATCTAGTGCCTTTTTCACAATCAAATTTAAAGTATGAGCAAAACATGGGACATGGCGAAGGTGGAGTAGCTGGGCACTTAGGATCATGTTAGATGCATTGTCAGTCACCATGCACTGAACTTTGGAGGTTATTCCCCACTCAGCCATTAGCAAGGCTTTAGCCTCCATGAGATGCTGGGCTCTGTGGGTTTGGTAAAACCTCCTTACACCCAGTACAACAGTTGCCATTTTTGCCTCTGGTGTTATGTAATGGCAAGTCACACCAAGATATCCATCCATATTAATGGAGGACCACATGTCAGCTGTAAGGCTAACAAATTCGGCCTTTTGTAGGTCCTCCATTGTCTTCTCCTTGGCTTTGTTGTACTTTTCGCTGACCATTATTTTAAGCACCTTCCGGGATGGGAGGACATAGCTTGGATCAAGCTTGTTCACAAATGCCCTGAATCCCTCATCGTCCACGATGGTGAAGGGCTGCAGATCCTTCACCACCATGTTTATAAGAGCCTCATCCAATTCCCTCTGTCTGACTTTTAAAAGAGAAGACAAAACATACTTTCAGACAAATACATTGGAAAAATACAGCTTCAATTAGTGCACATCTATTAAAAGCATAGCCTACTGGTTCATTATTTGGAAACCTTCCAGTGTTTATAATCAGTGCTTTATATAACTTATAAACTTTATAAACAGTGTCCCAAAAGGTTGTAATTATATTTCAATTATAATTATATCCCAAACAATGCATACCTTGCTTAGATGGCCCAGCAGTGTCAGTAGCAGGCCTAGGTACAGGGGGAATGCCATCCTCTGCACCCTGCAAAATGGCAGGATGAGTGCTCCTCAAATGGCGCATCATGGATGATGTATTGTTGCAGTAGGCTAGCTGCCGATCACAATACACACATCTCACTTTATTTGGGGTTTCTAAATGGAAATGCTCCCACACCACAGATGTATGGCATCTCTTCTGGGGAGCTTCCATTTTATCTATCTATCCAAATCTATCTATCTATATATGAATCGATCTATGTATCTAGATATGTATCTATAATCTATGTATCTATATATGTATCTATCTATAATATATGTATTTATATATGTATCTATAATCTATCTATATATGTATCTATCTATAATATATGTATTTATATATGTATCTGTAATCTATCTATATATGTATCTATCTATTAATCTAGCTGTCTATATATATTTATATCTATGTATCTATTAATGTGTCACTATATGTATACTCTGTCTGTCTCTAGCCTCTCAGTCAATGTGTTGTGTAAATTTAAATGTAAGTCCAAATTGCCTATAACTAATCAAATCGCACTATGTCACTATATCACCAAAAATCCGCTATCTCAAAGTCAAACTCCTCTCACAAAAACCCACGAGGTCAAAATGCGTTTATTTCACTTTTATACAGATGTGCGATTGTGTGTTCTGTTCCCGACCGTTCCAATCAAACGCTGATTCGGCGGACCACACCTGATGAAACAATTAGTGAAACACTTCGAGGCTTTGTTTGGTCATAGTCACGTGACATGGGTGTTTCGAATCACACTTCGGATCAGTGTTTCGACACATCTGCGCTTCGGGATCTCGCAAAGCTTCGGAACGACTGTTTCGCTTCAGCCATCCTTACTGCTTGTTTCTGGTTACGATTCTGGTTATCCCTGACACACCTGACGCCATTCCTGATCTCTGCCTGTATGACCATTCTGTTTAATAAATGCTGCATATGGATCCGAACGCCTCCGACTCCTTGTTACACAGTGAAGCACCCTCAAATAAAAGAAGAGCAAAATCAGTTGAAAGTGTAATAGGATATTGGCGGAACAGATATCCAGTGCATATTTGTGCATATTTGTGTTTTTGTAATGTTGAGCAATGTAGCCAATCAAAGCTCTGATTGTCCATTGCATTTAAGTTCATCAGAATACACTCACTGCTCAAAACAGGATTTTTTTTTTCAGCACACTTGCAAAATCTACACAGAGAAGTGTAGACAATGCAAATAATGATGCTTTTGCAATGTCACAAATGTCACAATTCTCTCACTGCACATTGCTGTTCCTGTTGTGGTGGGAAAAAAAAGTTATTGGTTTTGCAGCACTCTATCATTCATTCATTCATTCATTTCAAAAAACAATTTCAAAAGGATGTTTATGATTTATTTTTCTATTTTATGACACTAAGCATCCTGGCGTTAATACTATCCATTTCCAGAAGTCAGAGAAAACTGCTGACAGGTTGTTGTTGTTTTTTTAACCCCAAACAAATCTCACAACCAATCAAGGTCTCTGGGACGTCCATTCCATTGAGCTAATAAGTGCCCAAAAATCCATCCAAACCAATGCTAAAAAGTCTAAAAATAGTTTTACTTTGTTTTTAAATTTTTGCTACTTGAAATTGCATTGTAGATATCGTTAAACGATTAGGACTACTGCTTTATTATTATTTTTAAAAGCGGAGCATTGAAGTCTTTTCCCTCTAGTGTCTGATCTACTAACTGCAGCGGCATTTCTGACGAAAAAACAAAGAGCACCCGGCTGCAGCCCGCAGATCGAGGCGGGGCTGCACCTGGAGCGGCTAATCCGATGGTTTGATCGTCTTTCAAAGACATACATGATAGAACATGTGTGCGTATTCAGTGAAAGACAGAGTATGTTGTTTAAAAGCAAAAAGCGCTGTGCAGTTTTAAAAAGATTTCATTATAATACACAGAAAAAAAAGCCTTAAGTGATCTCCTTAGCCTTAGCCTGTAACCCTCCCTGTCCCTGAAATGATTGTTTTGTTAAATAAAGCTGTTCTTTAAACTAACAGACGAACAACCCACTACATTTAATAATTGAATTGGGTTGATTATCCACAGTAGGAGGATCAGGTCTTCATAGGGCAATACAATTTTTTGGATACAAAAATTATCCTTAATTTGTAAATAATGTAAAACGCAGTGCTGCAGCACAGCAGACCCAAGCGAAGCGGCTCGCGCGCTTATTGGCTGTGCTGTGGCAACTGCAGCAACCTATGGTGAGGCGGCGGAGAGGAACGAACCAATTGGACGTCAGAGCGCGCCAAAATAGGCGTGGCTGGAACTATATAAGCCACCGCTTCACCATAGGGATCAGGTTTTAAATCGACTGAAGCGATCACCCGGTCCGAGCACATAGCACGGCAGGTTACGCAGTACTCGTTCCCTCATCTCAGGGAACCGAGGTTACGCTAGTAACCGAGTACGTTCCCTTTCGAGAGTACTCTTGTACTGCGTAAGCTAGCTTATGCTATGGGAACACAATGTAAAGCGCCGTGCGTGCTCGGGAACTTCGACCTGTCACAGCCCAAGGCGAGAGCCCGGGGCTTTATAGCAGGAGAAATCCCAGTCCCAACAGCCAACCTTAGTGAGCTTTATATAGGGAACGAAAAAAGGGGGACGTGATAAGGCTTAGCACGTCTATATAGAAAGTACCCTGGCCTGCAGGGCAGGGACTTGCAGATTATAGAATCTAATAAATGTGGACGGAGAGGCCCAGCCTGCCGCCGCACAGATATCATCCAGTGGTATCCCGCAGGACCACGCCCATGACGAGGACATACCTCGGGTGGAATGGGCTCTGATGCCGAACGGGCAGTGAAGGCCTTTAGATTTGTAAGCCAGCGAGATAGTGTCTACTATCCATCGCGATAGGCTTTGCTTCGTGGTGGCGAGACCTCGGGTGCGCCCACCAAAGCATATGAAGAGCTGGTCCGACCTCCTGAATAAGGCGGAGCGCGCAATATAGGTTTTGAGAGCCCTGACGGGGCAGATGAAGCTCGCGTTGCTTTCGTCGCTTTGCGAGGAAAGGGCTGACAGCGAGATGACCTGCGCTCTGAACGGTGTTGAGAGCACCTTGGGGACATAGCCGTGTCTTGGTCTGAGAATGACTCTGGAGTCATTAGGCCCAAACTCGAGACAGTCAGCGCTTACAGATAGCGCATGTAAATCCCCCACTCGCTTGACTGAGGCCAGAGCCAGTAGAAAAGCGGTTTTGAATGAAAGAAGCTTCATATCGACAGACTGAAGCGGTTCAAAAGGGGGGCCCTTTAAGGCCTCTAGGACCGTAGACAGGTCCCAGGAAGGGATTGAAGGGGGTCGGGGAGGGTTCATCCGACGAGCTCCCTTAAGGAAACGATTGACCAGTTCGTTTTTTTCCCAGTGATAGGCCGGCCACTGGAGCATGAGAAGCTGCAATGGCTGCCACATACACCTTGAGCGTAGACGGGGATCTGCCCGCATCTAAACGCTCCTGTAGGAAGGAGAGTATCTCCGTCACGTCACATAAGTGAGGGTCTAGGTTCCGTGTCCCGCACCAGGTGGAGAACACTGACCATTTCTGCGCGTACAGGCGCCTGGTTGAGGGCGCTCTGGCTTCCGTAATGGTCTTTAACACTCCCTCAGGGAGGTTCCCGGGTACCCGTTGAGGGGCCATACATGAAGGGCCCAAAGTTCGGGGTGGGGATGCCAGAGCGCGCCCTTCAGCTGGTGAGGAGATCTTTCCGCAGCGGTATTGGCCATGGGGCTGTACTGGACAGCTGCATCAGCTCGGAGAACCAAGGTTGGGTCGTCCAGAGTGGGGCTACTAGCAGCATAGCACATCTGCTCTTCCTGACCCGATCGATGACCTGCGGTAGCATCGCGACCGGTGGGAAGGCATAAAGCGGGCGTCTGGGCCAATCGAGGGCCAGCGCGTCCCTGCTCTTTGAAAAATATATTGGGCAATGAGCGTTGTCTTCTGAGGCGAAGAGGTCGACCTCTGCCCTGCCGAAGATGCTCCACATCAACTGAACCGTTTGTGGGTGAAGAGACCACTCCCCAGGGGGAACATTCGCCCTGGAAAGCATGTCCGGGCCCCGGTTCAGGATGCCAGGTACATGCGCTGCCTTTAGCGAGCGCAGATTGTAATGTGCCCATGTCAGAAGACGTTCGGTCAGGGTGTGCAAGGTTTCTGACCTGACACCACCCTGGCGATTTATGTAGGCCACCACTGACATGCTGTCTGATCTGACCAGAACGTGGTGGCCCTTTAAAAATGGGAGGAAAGCTTTCAGGGATAGTTCGACCGCTATCCTCTCCAGACAGTTTATGTGTAACAGTCGCTCCGGGCTCGACCAGAGGCCGGAGGCAGACCTGCCCTCGTACAGGGCGCCCCAACCGAGGTTGGATGCATCTGTCGAGACTACTTTCCATTTCGAGACAGCGCCCGTGCTTACGCCTAACTGATACCAGTTGGCTATTTTCCAAGGGGCCAGAGCTGTGATGAAGCCGTGGGTCACCCTGATGCGCGCGCGGCCGGAAATCCAGGCGCGCGCTGGAACACGGTCTCTCAGCCAGCGCTGTAGTGGGCGCATGCGCAGCAGGCCCAGTTTGAGAACCGCAGAGGCTGATGCCATCAGACCTAGCATTTCCTGAAATCGTTTGAGCGGGTAAAGAGACCCGGCTTTGAACGACACGGCTAGATGCTGAATAGTGAGAGCGTGCTGTGACGTCAGACTCGCTGTACATGTCACAGAGTCTATGTCTATCCCCAAAAAGGAAATCCTCTGGCTGGGAGACAGAGCGCTCTTGACAGTGTTGATCGTGAGACCCAGGCATTCTAAATGGCTGAGGATCCAGGATCTGTGTGTCATCAGTAGTTCCTCGGAATGGGCTAAAACTAGCCAGTCGTCGAGGTAGTTCAATACTCGCACTCCCCGCATTCTCAGGGGTGCGAGAGCGGCATCCATGCACCGTGTAAATGTACGGGGCGCTACGGAGAGGCCGAATGGAAGAACCATGTACTGATAAATCTGCCCCTCGAAGGCGAATCTCAAGAATGGCCTGTGATGGGGTGCTATTTGAATGTGAAAGTAAGCGTCTTTCAGATCCACTGAGAAAAACCAATCCCTCGGGCGAATTTGCGCGAGTATTTGTTTGGTAGTTAACATTTTGAACGATCGCGTCATAAGCGCTTTGTTCAAACGTCTGAGATCTAGGATGGGTCTGAGACCGCCATCCTTTTTTGGTACGAGGAAGTAGCGGCTGTAAAAGCCTGACTCGCGCTGCGCAGGGGGGACAGTTTCTATCGCCCCTTTTGCAAGAAGGTTTATCAGTTCGGCGCGAAGGACGTGTGTCATTTCGCTTTTCACTTTCGTTTCGACCACGGCGCGAAAGCGCGGCGGTCTGCGAGCGAACTGGAGTGAGTAACCTCGTTTTATTATATTCAAAACCCAATTTGATATGCCGGGGATGGCCTGCCATGCAGCGGCTTGTGCGGCTATGGGTTGAATGTGCTTCGGGCACTGGCCGCCTGTTATGAGGGGACCAGTAGCTCGAGTATGCTGTGCTTGTGACACTGTGGTGACAGCGCTTATTTGTAGGGTTGCGCACTGAGAAGTGGGCACGCGCGCTACATTTAGAGCACCTCCGACGCGAGCGGGAAGGTGGGCATGAAAGGAGACCCGAGTGTGTCTTTGTGACACTTGGGGGAGTGTGTATACATGTAGGGGTGCGTACTGTGTAGTGGGCACACTGCCTACATAGAAAAAGCTCTTTTTGTGCTTTATTGAGGTCGCCGTGAAAACGGCGTTTGTGTGCAGGCGTGCGTGCATTGTAACAGGCTCGTTTACTGCAGTATAGACATCTCCAACCGCCTTTAGTGAGGGGATTGGAGGAAGCATGTGAGGTTTCTTGTGTGGTGGTCCGGCCGCAGCGGGACTTAACCACGGTCTTTTCAGCCCGAAGGTCAGGAGGGCTTCGGAGGCTCGGGGTTCAGCACAATCCTGGGCCGAGGTCCCCGTCTCTCTGGCGGTTTGCGGCTCGTAGAGCGAGAGCGGTGCTGGGTTTTGGTCGCTGGGCGAGACTGTAAGTCTGGCTGCGATGGCTTCGAGGTCTGAGGGGGCGGCGCATTTCTACGGCGTCCCGCAGCAGAGCTAGAGCGTTTCGGCAGGAAGTGTCTCATTGCCTGTGACGTTTTCTGAGCCTCAGTGAAGCGTTCAGCGAAACCCTTAACCGACTGGCCAAAGAGGCCGGAAGGCGAGATAGGAGAGTCAAGAAAGGCGGATTTGTCGGCGTCTTTCATCTCCGTGAGCGTGAGCCAGAGGTGTCGCTCTAAAACAGCGAGGCTTGCCATGCTTCGGCCGATCGCTTGTGCTGTGGTCTTTGTCGCACGCAGGGCTAGATCAGTAGCGCTGCGGAGATCTTTAAAATCATAGGTATCTGGGGCAGACTCGTCCAGGTTACGGAGAAGTCTGGCCTGAAAAACCTGCAGCACAGCCATGGTGTGTAGAGCCGAAGCAGCTTGACCAGCGGAGGTGTAAGCTCGGCCAGCGAGAGCTGAGGTGGTGCGGCACGGCTTGGATGGATGCACAGGCTTCGACCGCCATCCTGCGGCTGAGGGCGGGCAGAGGTGTGCAGCAATAGCCTCCTCGAGAGGGGGGAGGCTCTCGTAACCGTGGTCTCGGGCGCCGTCGACAGAGGAGAGCGCTGACGAGACAGAAGTCTTCAAGCGTGCGGAGAATGGGGCTTTCCACGACTTCGTGAGTTCATCGTGAACTTCCGGGAAGAAGGGGGCGTTTCTTTGCGGAGGGGCCGAAGGGCGCCCCTGCAAGAACCATTCGTCCAGCCTGCTTTTAGCGGGCTCGTCTGGAGGAGACCAGTCGAGCTGAAGGTCGCTGACAGCCCTTGTAAGCACGCGAGTAAGCTCCGCGTCGATATCAGCGCGTTGTCCGGTGCAGCTGGGTGCTGTAGAGGGGGGGGGGGGGGGGTCCGCAATGGAGCCCGACCATTCCTCACTACTGGACGCGGCGAGAGAAAGGCTGTCGTGTCTGTCCTCTTCCGCCTCAGGCGCTCCGAAGGAGAAGGGGGCGCTGGTGAGCAGGGACTGCGCTGCTCGTCCACGAAGAGGACAGGCGAAGGAGAGAGAGCAGGCGAGGCACACGGGGAGTGTTCCGGCGTGAGCTCGCGTGTAGCAGTGTGCTCAGGCATTCTCTGATCGCGGCGTTTCTTACGCGGCACTTGAGAGAGAAGAGGCGGAGCGGGTGGAGCATCGTGGCTGGTTTGAGCTAATCGAGCCCGCAGGGTCGATATAGCCATGTTGTCGCACTCAGGGCAGCCGCCCTTGGAGAGTGCGCTCTCAGCATGCTCGCGGCCCAGGCAGGAGACACAGATGATGTGGCGGTCCTCGCTGGGCAGAGGGCCTCGGCAGGAAGCGCAGGCCCGAGGCATTTGAAACAACGCCTCGAATTCTGGAGAAAAAAGTGTGATGCAGCGGCAAACACACTAGCTTTGTAAAGGATATAGTCACGCCGGATGGCGCAGCAGGAAGCAAGTGCTGAAGGAGGCGTCGAGATGAAGCACGAGCCGGCGTCCTCAGATCTGCGTTGCAGTGCGAAGCGCCCCCATTGGTTCGTTCCTCTCCGCCGCCTCACCATAGGTTGCTGCAGTTGCCGCAGCACAGCCAATAAGCGCGCGAGCCGCTTCGCTTGGGTCTGCTGTGCTGCAGCACTGCGTTTTACATTATTTAAAAATTAAGGATAATTTTTGGCTTCATATTCTCGAGAAAAGGGGACCTTTTCCCATAGCGTAAGCTAGCTTACGCAGTACGAGAGTACTCTCGAAAGGGAAGCATAGACTTTTTCACTTTTTCAATTTCACAGAATAACAATGCTTAATCGCTGAGTGACAATGTCCTAGATTCAGTTGGGGGTGTAGATTCAGGTTCGGGTTACTACGGTCAGATTGGGATGTGTGTTGTGTTTACTGTCCTCATATTTACTGTTGATGTCTGTTATGTGTATCTGTGTGATATTTATTTTTGAGTCCGTAGGTGGCGTTGTGGGAGGATTCTTACGCGAGAATTGTGACGTCATCGGGGATACCGCATAAAAGGCTCCGAGACTGCAATGGTGTCTCTCTCTCTCTCCGTTGCTCCGCTTCCCATTCACCGGTGTCTCTCATTGCCTCTTGAAGGCGGTTTTGTTTGTTTTATGTTAAGCTTAGGTTCAACGTATAAAGTTGTGTTTTGATATTTGGTATATTTCTTACCTTTCAGTTGCGGGTAGTGTATGTATTTATTCATTAGTTCACGTTTGCTTATTTAGTAAGAACTGAGCGAGGGAAGCAGGGGCCTGTACCATGAAGCTAGATTAGCTGGCTAGCCAGGTAAGTTTAAGGTTAGTTTGCACCAATCCTGGGTTTTAGGTACCATGAAAGTGGCTTGGCTTTTAGCGGCATTCATTGCCATAGTAATTTACACTCCACGGCTAACCTGCTCCGGGGCAGGTTATGTTCTGGGTTAGAGATCTCAAATTGAAATTGGACCAATCAGATGTGAGAGAAGTGACACATGTCTGACACAAAGTCACTCCAGTTTATCTTGCTCCAAATTAAAGGTCACTAATGCTAAAAAAAAAAAAAAAGAATCTGGCTTTAATGATAATTACTGACTCATTTTATGATTTATATAATTGATGCATATTCATATTATTATTATTTATCTTTTACACACAAGTAATTTTAGTTTAACAGTTATAATAAATCATTTATTTTAAATAAATATCAATGTATACAGATCTTGTAATATAAATAAACAAGTAGTATCAAAAGACTGCACTTATTTAAAAAATGGAAAATCTGACCTTACATGTTTGAGTGTCTATCACTATATATTTTCAAATGTATAAACTGTGTTAACAAGTTTCACTTGTCACTGCACTGATTTTATTTGTCCTCCTTCATTTTTCATATGACGTTAATATTCGTCATATTCTTCAATCTCTTAACCTTTAGCAAAACCTTTTACCTTTAATTTTTGAATCTCGCTGGGTTTCTCGCGAGAAGTAAATCAAACTTGCTTTGTGTTGCAAGGCTCGTGATTGGCTGTTCTCTAGTGATGTCACACTTTCATGTGTACGCGCTCCACAAACTCAGGATCAAAGCCTGAGTTGATAAAGAAAGTTGACGGACAGCATCATGGTACCAACAAAGCCGGATTGGAGAGGTTTGGTTTTGTCAACTTAGTGTTAATTTCATCACCTATTTTTAATTTAGTCTTAGTCTTAGTCTTGTGCCAAATGTCCTTGTTAGTTTTAGTCATATTTAGTCATTCACATATCTTTTTTTGTCAGTCAAGTTTTAGTCGACTAAAAGTCTCGTCATTTTAGTCTAGTTTTAGTCAAAAGAAAACTCAAGGTATCTTAGTCGACTAAAAGTCTTTTAATTTTAGTCTAGTTTTAGTCAAAAAAAAATTGTTTTTTTTTAAATAACACATTATTACTGATAAACATTTCAGTAAAAAAAGTGTTTCACATATCTCAAACATTGGTTAAATGTCATATTTACCTGACAAAATACACTTGTTGAATGATTTTTGTTGGATGCAAATGTTACTTTTTTTACTTTATTGATAGCCTACTGCTTTTAATCGTAATGCAAAGACCGGGACATAAGCTGTCATATAGAATAAAAGAGCCTGCGCAGCAACAGGAAATATAATTTAACACAAAAAGCCTGCCTAGACGGTGGACTTGCGCTCAGGAATTTTTTTTATTTTGTATTTTTTGAGCGGCGTGTGGACAAATTCTTTTTACGCACACACTATTTTATTTCTTGATAACAGACCGCTGCTAACTATAACACACAAATATCGAGCCTCTTCCTTCGACCTAGCATGTCGTCGTCGGCGCTCGTCACTATTGTTCGCTTCAGGTGTTGTGTGTTCAGCAGTTTTGTGTTGCAGCCACAGGCTGGCAGCAACAGCAGTATGAGACCTGTAACTTGAGCAACAGCGCGAAGCCGCAAACTCTTTCTGAATTTTTAAAGGCGTAACAGTTGATGAAAAAGCAGAGACGATTGTAGATGAAAAAGAAGAGAGATTTTATCTTAGTTTTTATTTTATGCAAAACATTTTCATCTCGTCTTTTTTCGTCAAAAATAATGCATGTTAATTTAGTCTTAGTCCGCGTTTTTGGACAGTGGTGCAGTCTTGTCATCGTCTCGTCTTAGTCATGAAAAAAAGGTTGTTGACGAACATATTTCGTCTCGTCTCGTCTGACGAAATTAACACTATGTCAACTCAAAACTAATCCTGTAACTCTGAATTTGTTAATCTGCCATCATGGTACAGGCCCCAGATGTCCGGAAGACTCACCTGTTTTTATTTTTTCGGTAGTCAGGTAAGAACTTTATTCCGAGAACAGGTGTAGTTAGGGGACTGTTTTCTTAGCTTCCCTACCCGTGAACTGATTGTTATCTTTATCATTCATTAGATTGTTTTCTTTCTTATAAATATTATTTGTGAATGTTTGATTTGAATTCTGTTAATTAAATAGAGACGTCTTGGAACTCACATCAGGGGTTGTGATTCTTTTTTACATGTTCGGCCTGTGTCCTTAGAATTCACGAGCCTTGAAATGGTAATGGGCTGTAACACATGTTGTGAGGGTTGGGCGTAGATTCAGGTTCGGGTTACTACAGTTAGATTGGGATGTGTATTGAGTTTAAAGGGTTAGTTCACCCAGATAGCAAAATTATGTAATTAATAACTTACCCTCATGTTGTTTCAAACCCGTAAGACCTCCGTTTATCTTTGGAACACAGTTTAAGATATTTTAGATTTAGTCTGAGAGCTCTCAGTCCCTCCATTGAAGCTGTGTGTACGGTCTACTGTCCATGTCCAGAAAGGTAAGAAAAACATCATCAAAGTAGTCCATGTGACATCAGAGGGTCAGTTAGAATATTTTGAAGCATCGAAAATACATTTTGGTCCAAAAATAGCAAAAACAACGACTTTATTCAGCATTGTCTTCTCTTCCGTGTCTGTTGTGAGAGAGTTCAAAACAAAGCAGTCTGGATATCCGGTTCACGAACTAATCATTAAGTTCACCAAATCGAACTGAATCGTTTTAAACGGTACGCATCTAATACGCATTAATCCACAAATGACTTTAGCTGTTACCTTTTTTAATGTGGCTGACACTCTGAGTTCAAACAAATCAATTTCCCGGAATAATTAATTTACTCAAACAGTACACTGACTGAACTGCTGTGAAGAGAGAACTGAAGATGAACACCGAGCCGAGCCAGATAGAAGAACCGAGGAGCTGATGATACTGCGCATGTGTGATTCAGCGTGAAGCAGACCGACACACAGAGCGTCTGAACTGATTCTTTTGGTGATTGATTCTGAACTGATTCTGTGCTAGTGTTATGAGCGCGGGTAAACCGAAGGCTTGAATCAAGGGCAATCATCGCCAATGATGCCATTACGTCGAGCGCAAAAGAACCGGTGAACCGTTTTCTTCAACCAGTTTATTGAATCGAACTGTCCGAAAGAACTACTGGTGATTCGAAAACCGATGCAACCGGTTCTTGACTCGTGAACGAGTCAGTCTATTAATCGTTATCTGGCTCGGCTCTGTGTTCAATTCAAGCTCATGCCACAAGACTGCTAACATATTAAGGTATAATTAACACTGGATTTATTTAACATGCATTATGTACCATGTGTTGAGTTCAGTGTAAAATGCATTGAGTAAAGAAGTTAATATACAAGACTTGGTATGTCCTTGTGCTTTGGACACAAACTTTCAATAATAAAAAAAGTTATTTGACCTGTGTTATGGTCTTTTATTTATTTAGACTATTTGAATAATCTGAAGTCGTGGCCTAGTGGTTAAAGAGCTTGACTCCTAACCCTAGGGTTGTGGGTTCAAAACTCTGGTCGGCAATAACACGACTGAGGTGCCCTTGAGCAAAGCACCGAACCCCCAACTACTACTTTTTTTTTTTTACAGTGTACAGCAATTAACTGTAATTTGCTTTGCAGTAATTTCCTGTAATCCATTTTACAGCAATTAACATCATTTTTACAGGATTTTATTGGCAACTTTTTGCCAATAAAATCCTGTAAATTCTACAGTACATTTTTTACAGTGTATATACAGGATATATTTACTGTATCATGCACATTCTGCACAGCGTGTGATTTAAGGCTGCCGATATTAGTCTGAATATCTCAGGGAATGTCATGTATATTTCAGTACTTTCAGTTTTCTGTAAATATTTTGCATGCAGTATTATGAGGGCACATATATTTCATGCATAGCTTGTTCAGTCTTGATGAAAATAAACATACAATCTTGAGGGAAGTTGTGATTTTGTCAATTATGTGACGTTTTAAACATTTTAAAAAGCAGATTCAGGTCATCAACCTGAACACCCCAGTGGTGTATAAAGTACCTGAAAGTCATACTCAAGTAAAAGTACAGATATCTTACCAGAAAATGACTTTGGTAGAAGTTGAAGTCAACGTTTAGAATATTACTTGAAATATTTATTGAAATAAGTATGAAAAGTATTTTTAAAATCTTAAGTATTAAAAGTAAAAGTGCAAGACAATGCATACAAAGCTTGAGTAGCAAGATGGTGTTCAGTTTTAACGCTTTCTTCTATTTTGTATTTTTGGGTAAGAATAAGAAGCACTTTATCTTTAATTAGTGTATTTCATTAAAACCTAAGAAAACATTTCTGGAATCTGCATCTGAAATTGCATTTAGATGTATTTACACAGTTTATGTATCTCAGAGGGGACATGGATGCATTTAACCTGCAGTTACAGATGTATAAATAGGCCAAATGTTTCATTTTTTAACATAAAACATTGAATACTGATATTTGAAATAATAATGATAGAGACTCTAGAGGCAGCAGGAAGGAAAATCCTTTGTTTGCTAGACATTCCTATATGATGTAGTGTACAATGCTTATTGGATAAACTAAAGCACAACCCCTTGCAATGCTACTATATAATGTGTGAATGTAGCTAATGATAAACTTTGAAGAAGCTTATGAATAGACTAAATGGATTCATGTTCATATACTTCTTTCCATGACCTCATGCAAGGACTGAGAACGGTCGGACGGCATCGAAAGATAAAGACAAAGAAATATATTTAGCACTTGCAAAGGCCAGACCACTGATTCGTGTTCTTCTGACTATTTTGTAGTAAGTAACGAATATGCTTCAGGAAATGTAGTGGAGTAAAAGTAAACATATTAGTTAGGAAATATAGTGGAGTAAAAGTAAAAGTTTTACTTTTACTTTACAGACTATTTACAGACTATTCATCTGCATGTAAAAAATACACTTTATTATATAAGTATAGGCCCTATATGGTTCATAGATTTACATCAGTTCAGTCTGTGGTTTTCAGTTAAAGTTGCTTTATTTAGCATGACATATTTCTACATTTATAATTAGGCTACATCCAGGCTACATTATGAAGACTCATCTTTTTCGACAGCACTTAACCAACTAATACTAGCACTTTTCATTTCCTTGTCTTTTCATTTATAAAAAAAAAAAAAAAAAAAACTGGCTATGCGTTCTATACTAGACTAACTGAGACTTGTCATGGCACTTGTATACTGTTTTTGTTCTCTTGTTGACCTGACTGCTTCTATTGTTCTCATTTGTAAGTCGCTTTGGATAAAAGCGTCTGCTAAATTATTAAATGTAAATGTAAGTTGCCTGACATTTAAAAACTCAAGTAAGGTATAGATACTCCCCCCAAAAAGTACACTGTAAAACCCGACAAGTTAACTTAACTCAAACCGTTTGAGTAAACAGATATCCTTAAGTTATGTTAACTCAAACCATTTGAGAAAACCGATTGCCTTAAACCGTTTAAGTTGTTATGAGTACTCTGAACTTAATTCAGTTGAGTTCACTGAAAGAAGATGTACATTGCAATTAAGTAATTAAGTGATTAATTGAGTGATAATTGAGTTTAGTGATGAAGACCTGCTGTTAACAAACAGAATTACTGAAGAAAAGAGAAACACAAGAAATACTACAACTGACTTCAGACACAGCCTTTGATGAAATCAACTGAAATAAAATACATGAAATCTCTCAAGATCTGATTAAACAACCCCACAAACAGCATCACCAGCTCCACTTATTAATAACCAGACTGACTTTATTTCTCTCAGACGTCTACAGAAGATCTTATTGAGAATGAACTAAGGTTTAGATGTTGATTTATTGTTTCATTTGAAGTAACCATGTTAGAGATCAGTGTTTGCTTTAGTTGGGCCCTTGACCCTTGACTTCAGTCTTTGTATTTTCTCTGACTGTTATAACCGTGTGTTTCTAAAACACATTTGTTGTAACTCAGAAGACCAGAAGAAATATCATCAGGTGTTAACTTGTATCTAGGTGTAGGTTGTTATACTTTATATTGGTGATGATAATTATTCATTATTATTCACAATTATTGATCCGTACGGAGTCTAATCTCTGATGAAGTAGGTGTAGTGTAATTTGTAGAAGTGGTTCTAGTAAAAAATGACACTAAGAGCCAGTGGTTCTGTGATAATCAGTTAATATAAAAATGACTTTCTAAACATTTTGTACACATACATTTTTCTTCTATGCCAGTAGTTGGTCAAACACAGACATTAATAATCAGAATATGAACCTCTACAATGGTGACGAAAAAAAAACATGCTGCAATGCATGCTGGGTACTATTGTATTACAAAACTCATCCATGGCTCCCAGCATGCTCTGCAGCATTTTTTTTTTATGGTCACCATTCTTGAGGTTCATATTCTGATTATTGATGTCTGTGTGTGACTAATTGACACCATAGAAGTCCAAACTGTTTGGAAAGTTTTTGTATTAACTGATTATCACAGAACCACTGGCTCTTAGCATCCAATTATTATAATCAATCAAATTACACAACACCTATTTCATCGGTGATTAGTCTCAGTACAGTTCAATAATTGATGATTATCATCACCAATATAAAGTATAACAACCTACACCTAGGTAGCGGTTAACACCTGATGATATTTCTTCTGGGCTTTTGAATTACAACAAATGTGTTTTAGAAACACACGGTTATAACAGTCAGAGAAAAGACTAAGACAGAAGTCAAGGGTCAAGAGCCCAACTAAAGCAAACACTGATCTCTAACATGGTGACTTCAAATGAAACAATAAATCAACATCTAAACCTTAGTTCATTCTCAATAAGATCTTCTGTAGACGTCTGACAGAAATAAAGTCAGTCTGGTTATTAATAAGTGGAGCTGGTGATGCTGTTTGTGGGGTTGTTTAATCAGATCTTGAGAGATTTCATGTATTTTATTTCAGTTGATTTCATCTAAGGTTTTGTCTGAAGTCAGTTGTAGTAGTTCTTGTGTTTCTCTTTTCTTCAGTGATTCTGTTTGTTAACAGCAGCTGTTCATCACTAATTCACAATTATCACTCAGTTAATCACTTAATTACTTGAATGCAAAGTTTCAAAACTTACATGGTTTAAATCAAGGCAATCTGTTTACTCAAACGGTTTGAGTTAAGTTTACTTGTCGGGTTTTACAGTGTAGGCTACTTATCCTTTTCAGCTCTGCAAAATGAAAAATGCCATAAATGATCACAGCAAATTATATTGTCATGTAAAGGTTTCATGGTAAAAGAAGCATATTCTGTACACACTTAAAAAAGGGGAAATAAGGATTAGAGAAATAAGACCTAATGTACTTCAACAGGTCACACAAAAAAAATGTAAAATAGTTAATATAGGCTTTATTAGAGCTGGAAAACTGAAAAAAAAAGCCCTTGATCATATGTATTCATCTGCATGTGCAAAAATACAATTGTATTATATAAGTATAGGCCCTATATGGTTCATATATTTACATCAGTTCAGTCTGTGGTTTTCAGTTGAAGGTGCTTTATTTGGCATGACATATTTCTACATTTATAATAAGCTACATCCATATAATTTGTAATATATACCTACATTATATATTGAAGAGTATTCATCGTTTTGGACACCAGGTGGGCCTGATGTACACAATATTGAAACAATTCAGGTAATGAAGCTTTTACGATCCAAAAGAGAGCACTGGTAAGCAAAGCTTCGTTTTAGTATATGAAGTCTATCTGTTGTGTGTGTTCACGCTGTGTGTGTGTTAAATGCAGACCACGGATTCTGAGTATGGGTCACCATACTTGTGACTTCACCACACTTTCACTTTCACATTTAACCTCTTGTAGCTCTGATGTCTTTGACCAGAAGAACAACAGCCGCTGCAGCAGCCACGCCCATCAGAGCAGTGACGACCAATCGGATCACAGCTTCAGTAGAATCACAACCGTGGACGTGAACTAATGAAGAAAAAAAAACAAATAAATAGAAACAAATGAGCAATGATAAAACAGACCTGTGATTCTGGACCGTCTGTTTTAGGAACTAAGTTACAAGAATATTAAGAATATATATCTGCAACAACACAAATCTGCTAAGAATAAGTGAGAACAGAAGTTTATTATTATTATTTATTTATTTATTTATTTATTTTTGCTTAATAGCTATTGGCATTTTAAAAGTTTAGCAGTCTGTCAGCAGCAAACATTGACGTACCTGCATGTGTCTGACAGAGTTCAGTGATGTTAAGATGTTCACATTTTGGCACAACTTCTGCTGCTGATGAAGAGGTACTGCTGATTCCAGGAACAGTCACAGGAGCTGGAAATATGAGAGAAGAATAAGAAGAATAAATCAGAAGAAAGTGTTTATTGCACCTTCAGTCAGTCAGTGTGTCTCATCAATCACTGATGAGGTCAAAAAACTAAGCGTTGTCTAATTAGCTGTTCCCAATGACTCAAAGACCTGAAATGTGTGTTTCGGACAAAGGAGACGTGCAAATGGGGTACAGAAACCACGGTTGGTAACCACTATGACAATTTTTTTTAATTTTGGGCTTACACCACTGAGAGGCAGTGTGCGAAAACAGGTGTTCACTCGAAGGAGGGGGAGGCTTGAGTTACCATTTCTCAAAGTAAAAACAAACAACATTGACAACAGAAGGTGTTAATGTAGTCTTTTTTTTAATTTCATTGATAATTAAAATGGTCTGAAGTGACAGGCTAGGGTTTGTGTGTGTGGTTCAGACATGCCCTATGTTATGGGGCCACAAAGATGGCAATATTCAAAATCCTTGTCCTTGTGGGGACAATTTTTGTGCCCATTAGGAAACAAGCTTATAAATCATATGGAATTAAGTTTATTGAAAATCTAAAAATGCCAAAAGTTTTGTGTGAGGAGTAAGGGGATAGAAAATACAGTTTGTACAGTATAAAAACCATTACGTGTCATGGTGAGGACCCGATGGGTACAAAATATTCTAAACCATACAGAATAAGGTTATTTATTTATTTATTTTGAGAAAGTAAAAATGCACAAAGTTTCCTGTAAGGTGTAGGGTTGGTGTAGGGTGAAAGAAAATAAATATAAAAACTATAAAATCTAGGGCTGTGTATTGCCAAGAATCTGGCGATACGATGTTGCTATAAATTGTGATACTGTCAGCGAGGCAATATAGTGGGTTATTTCTTACTTTAGGAATAGGATACATTTTTAAGCTGTCGTAAAGAACACAATTCAATTCAAGTTTATTTGTATAGCGCTTTTTACAATACAGATCGTTGCAAAGCAACTTTACAGAAAATTACGTTTCTACAATATTTAGTAGTTGCTTATCAGTGGTGCCTGTCAGTCTATGTGCATATGGCAGACATGTACGCAATAATCAATTAAAGAGGTAATCAAACAGGCGATGAACACTATTACCAGCAATTACATTATATGATGCAATCAAACGAGCCAAATGTGTGTGTGTGTGTGTGTGTGTGTGTGTGTGTGTGTGTGTGTGTGTTTTAAAGGTCCAGTTTCACTTTACAATTGTGGCATACAATGTTATAACATTTTGATCTGAACAAAAATGACATCTGCTTATAACTTTTTTTTACTGCAAATATCCATAAAAAGCTATGGAAAGTTGCATTTTTTTTATAAAATTACAGTATAATTGACAAATATATTTGTTTTTTCCTACCATGATTTTGGTAAAAAAATACTTTGTCTACTGTAAAATTTAGGGTTACAAAACCAGTATACCGTATTGTCTTTTACAGATTCCACATTTTTTTACGGTATATTCCTGGCAACCACAGCTGCCGGTATTTTACCGTAAATTTGACAGTTTTTTTTTAACAGTGTATCAATAAAAACGTGCTTACAGGATTCCTAAAGGCATAATATGTACATAATTTTTCTGCTTTAACAATAGCAGATATCACTATATCTATCTTATATATATATTTTTGTTGTGTACTTACATTATCCCAACAGTTTCCACGAACTTTCAAATCCGGAGAAAATTATAGTTTAATTAGAAGACACGGCACGTTTCTTTATTTCCATTTTGTCGCCCGTCTATGGCGTCATATAAACTTTGACCCCTCTAGTTTATCTAACTTCCTGCGGAACCGCCAAATACAAAGGTGAACAGAAGCAAAGACGAGACGAAGAAGAAAAAGTAGTAGCTAGCCTTGATCGAGACTATTATATTTCATATTTATATTCGTATTTATACCTCAATCAATAACTTAGTTATGGATCATGATTATGCTTTGCCTGCACGTTCTGTGAAGCGCAAACGTACGGGTGAAATAAATGACCTGAGAAGGTTTTGGGACGAAGAAGAAACGAGACACGGGTAAATATTGGAGTTGCATTTCCAAGATAGAGAGAGCTTCGTGACAAGCTGAAACTACAGAGAGATGCTTGCATTCTAATAAACAGGTATGCATCCATTCAGCTAACTATATCTATCCGTATATTTTGTGAAACGATGATGTCTTGTGTAAAACACAGACGGACTAGCTCTCATGTAGAGTATAATGTAAATCTACATGTGTTCTATATCTAGCTGGATAAAGTAGCTTCAAATGCAGTTCACTATCTTGTTCGATATCATAGTATAAACGTAATTATAATTATTAACGAAAGGCAACCGTGTTTTTTTAACATATATTACTACTAGCTAGATGGAATATTGATTTGATAGGTGTCTGATAATTCATATATCTCTCCGTTCGAAAATACGTGATTGTCAAAATACTAAGGCCGGTGACACACTGGCTGCGTGGCATCTCTGCTGCGTGCCAGAAGCGTGGCGGCTGCCTCGCGTTTTTTTGTGTCTTTACCATAGGTCTTTACACACCAGAACCGTGCCTGACGCGGTGCGGCGCGCTGCTGCTGCTGTAGGTGACATAGAGGGAGACTGCTGACAGACCAGGCTCTTGTCTTCATGACAACAATATCTATACTTCATGTTGAACATAAATATAAAGCCTACTGATAAAGGACACCGTCAGCAGTATTGACGGCAAAATAGACTGTTTGACAGGTTCAATATTTGAAAATCGATAATTATTTATTTTTTTAATTACATTTATATCTGAATTTATGTCAACCTATAGACTTTCAAACATCAAACTGTCATTAATATGTATTTGTGTACAAAATTACATATAAACATATTTTCCTATTATATTTTGCCTGGAAACGCTTCCAACACGCTTGCATGTCGCGTGAAAAATAGGCGTCAGTTCTATTTCTAGCATGCACGCGTTTTCCCCTGAGACGCGCGTCTCACGCAGGCAGTCTGCAAGCTCTAACCTATTAACATGGGAGCCGAATTAGCGCCATGCATCCAGTGTGTCGCTGGCCTCAGTTAAAATGAGTGAGGAATGTGGGGAGCGACAGAGCGCGTGTTCCAATGAACACCACTCCCATGAACCTACGCTCTTTCCCCACGTCATCAAGTACGTCTTATGTTATTATTTTGATTGAGTGACCCCTGGTGGCCAAAAATCCCATACTGTACGTTTAAGTAATGTTCTTAAATGGGTTAAGAAAAATGGCTCATTATAAATGTAATAAAATAAAGGAAAATTTAAAGTGTTTTATTAGTGTGTGCTTGGAAATACCTAATGTTTCGATAACCAACATAAAAATGGATAATGTAATTTTCTGATTTCATACAATTTGATAGTTATTTTACTAGATTGTTTCAGTTATAAAATTAGCCATTTCATTCAGGCAACTGCTGCTGAGCAATCTGTAGGAGATTTCTCTGTTCAGGTAAAGAGGAGAACACTACAAATTTATGTAAAAATGATTTTTATATATATATTTATTTATTTATTTTACAGGTTTTACAAGAGCAATAAACAGCATCCCATGTTTGGGTTTTAGTAAACGTTTTCATGTGGTAAGTTGTATTAGTGATGTTCTTAAAGGGTTAGTTCAGCCAAAAATGAAAATTATGTCATTAATTACTTACCCTCATGTCGTTCCAAATCCGTAAGACTTTCCGTCATCTTTGGAACACAAATGACGGAATCTTTTTGATGAATTCTGAAAGATTTCTGTCCTTTCATGAACAGCGACACAACTGAGACTTTGATGCTTTAACAAGTTGGATGTTCGAAAGTATGATGAACAGATTTAATTTAGGCTTTTACTGGCATATAAACATTGATCAGCAAACATAAACAGAAGGTCAACTGAACCTGCTTCATGCCCAAAAACAGAAGCTCAAACGTGCTGTGTAACGAGAATGAACCTCATTGGTTCTCGCATGTCAAACAAACATGCTTGAGCTTCCGTTCACCACAACTGATGTGCGAGTTGATGAATGTTTATATGTGAATAAATCCCAAATTAAATCGGTTCATAATATAAAGCGAGTCTTCAGAAAAATGTGACTAAACCACTCAATTTATATGGATTCGTTTTATGATCTCTTTTATATACTTTTTGAAGTATCAAAATCTCAGTTGCATAGCTGTTTATGGAGGGACAGAAAACTTTCAGAATTCATCCAAAAAATCTTCATTTGTGATCCAAAGATGAACGAATGTCTTCGAGCATGACACGAGGGTGAGTAATTAATGATAGAATTTGTATTATTGGTTGAACTTTCATACAGATTGTATGTCCTGTTATACTTGGTTATCGATATGCTGTGGTCAAATAATCAATGTTTTTGTGCCTTTTTTTACAGAATAACAGCATAGACATGGAAAGAGAATGCATCCTCAAAGCAGTGTGTGTATGCTTAAAGAAGGACCATCTACAGCTGTTCAAGGAATACAATGTAAGCAACTGCTTTTCTCTTCTTCACTTTCATGTTTACGTTATGTTTTGTACGCTTGTTACAGGTTTCATATGTTTACTAGGGGGTGCAACGGTTCTCTTTAAAAATAGAACCGTTCCGTTCTCTACTTACGGTTCGGCACGCACTTGCACCGTGGTCCACCTCTAATGACGATGCATCTGTAGGCTAATATGGTTTGTTGAAAATAACAACATGGGAAAACAGACACAGCTCATATAAATGTATGTTTCAGTTGATGGCTGTGCATTCTGGCTTTCCAAAACGTTATAACAACGATAATCAAAAAGCGTGGACAAAACAGTTACTCTTTGTAAACTTTGCTCAATGCGAGTGCTGTATGCTGCTCTAACGTCCAGTCATGAACACTGTTGCTATCTTTGTTTAAACTAAACTTATTTAAGCCTTGCTAACTTAAACATTCAGGAGCAAGACGCAAAAGAGAACCGTGAGATGATTTGTGAGTGCGCTCATCCAAAGCACGCACATGCTTTTTTCAGAAAACGTGCAAATACTGAGTTCTCTTTCAAGTCTTGTGCTTCAGAGGCCAAATTCATACAAAAATGATATCAATATGCCCATCTTGGTGAGTATCCTAGCAAACATAGTTTGTTATGTCTTAATGGAAGTTTTATTAAAAGAGAAAGACATTGTATGTGTAACAGTATGTACTGGATTGTGAAAAAAAACTATTCTCGCTGCCTGTGTTTTTAATGTTAAATCACACAAGAAATGACAAAGAAATTACTAACTGCTCTTGACTGAATAGCTTATGTTATTTCAATAATGATTAATCATTAATTTATTCAATAAAGATAATATACAGTGTTATTTTATATTTGATTTTCTGTACCAAAAAAAAAACTACTGTTAGAAAAAACTGAAAAGCACTGTTTATTTTATTTGAATCTTTGATCTATTGTATTTATTTGTAATGTTGCTTGTAGTTTGATTATTTGTTCTTATTTTCTTAATTTTTATTTTACAGTAGTCCTATTTTCCCTGAACATAGCACATACTGAACCGTACTGTGATACGAACCAAACCATGAGCATTTTGATATGTTGCACACCCTAATGTTTACTGTCATTAATAAATATTGTTGTTTTACACACGAAACACATTTTATTTGTCTTGCACAGGATTGCGACTGGGTGAATGCTAAAGAAACCATAGAGCAGATGGTAATGGGGATCTACATCGTCCGATCCACAGGACACCAACCAGGAGATAAACCTGTGGACGTTGGTGTCCTGATTGAAGGGACCGAGGTTCTCTGCTCTTTGAAGAACGTAGCTGTAGCAGTGACCATGCTGTTTGGACTTACTTACGCCTTGAACCTCAGCTACCCACAAGAACTCAAGGCTATATTTGAGGTCATCCAGAAAGTGTTCTTTATCTTGGATGGACAAAAACTTTCACCAAAGGTACAAGCCCTCAAGAACAAGATGCTGGAGTAAGTTACCTTATGTGTGTATTCTCAAAAGACTAAATCTTGACTCAAGAAGGTATTAGCTCTGCATATACATTGAAATATCAGTATTGTTCATCTTGGATGATATTTATTTGTATTTTTTTTAACTGAAAATTTGCCTTGAAATAAGAATAAAGAGAAACTTGTGACATTCCCTTTGAGAACATTTTATTTGTGCATTAAATTACATTTTGATAGACATGTCAATAAGTAAACATTTGTTTGATGTAAATAAAGTTGTACAATTAACTTAACGGTAGTAGTTGACAAAATATTTCTGGGTTTCTAAATTAAGTGATTAAGATTAATTGGCTCAACATGATTAAATAGTTTACAGATAAATTACGAAATATGATTCAAATGAAAATGATTTGATCTTGTTGGTTCAAAATTAATTTTGCTCTTGGGTTCCATTTGCCTAAATTAAGTTGAGACAACACCATTCAAATATGTGGAAATAGGTGTCATAATTATATTAAGTTAGACCAACGATTTATTATTTTGAGTGATGTATAAACACACTGAATTCATAAAAGCTGTTGGTTTTGAAGTGTTTTCATTTATGAATTACTGTTAAAAATATAACTAGAGCTAATCATACAGCAGTAAATCTTATTCTATTTAAAATCAGTGTAGTATTTTCACAAGAAGTGAATTCACTGACAAATCTGCAGCAGATTTATCTGATTTACATGATTATTTCCGATATTTCCTAAATCATTTCTGAAAGTTTTTATCTTTATACTCTACATTCAGTGAACTACTTTATTACACAGATCTTAATTTCTGAACTCATCTGATTTGATTTCTTTGTATGAATGTATTTCTTGGATTGTTACCGACATGATGTAAACAGCACCTTCAGAAATATATTAACTGAGAAAAATGCTGACTTCTTTTACCTGCTGTACGTATAATGGGAACATTTCTGTTATTATACATTAGCTATTTATGCTTTATGTTTCATTTCTACAAGTTAGCCTATATTTAAGATAGAGAAACTGCTTATGTAGCTTCAATAATACTTAAAACAGACAAGTAAACTTTTCAAACAAAGTAGTTGCTTTTAACTGTGTGTAGCATTTTATTACATGAAAATATAAAAGTGTTAAAAAGACTGAATGTGTTTGAGTATTTAGAGGAGAGTGAAAGACACAAATGCTGTTAACTTGTGAAAATGTTTAGTTGATTTGATGAAGGAGAGACTCCATCCACAGAACAAAGACTATATATACTGGATATCTGTACATTAACAACACACACACAACTAAATATAAAGTAAAATAAAGCTTTATATCTTTTGACACATTTAAGTGCTGCACTTGACAATCACATTTAAACATCTGAATCATTATGAATGAGTTTAATAGAAATATTATTAAACTGAAGAGCCAGACAGACTCATCTGAGCTTCTTCCTCCTCTGTTCCAGCTTTACATTAAACACAATGATCATCTGCTTGAATACTAAAGCAACATTAATCATTCAATATCATGTTTCTAACACACATGCTGCATTATTTGATTGTAAAGTCTGAGTCTCTTCACCTGTATGGATCACATTTACACATTTATCACACATTTATTTCTTCTCATAGACACAGTAGTGAAGCTCTTCTGTGGATCTTCAGCTGATGTTTACTGCTCCTCTCAAGATCACTTCATTTTATGATACACAACATTTATCAGCTTCTGGTGATTTTACTCTATCAGGGACTTCTGGTGATGGATCTGTATCTACACTGTAAGGTGAAACAAATGAGAAAATAATCAGTTCAGTGGAATAAAGTACAAATTAGTTAAAATATTTCAATCACCTGTTTTGTTTTTATTCTAGTTAAAGCTGTTTGTCTCTAGTTGAAACATGTTTGTGTTGGTCTCAGTAAATAAGTGAAATGATTGCACAGCTCGCTGGAATACTGGATTCTGATTGGTCAGTCGTGACATTCGGAGGTGTGTTATTCATTAGGTGTGTGTCATTAGCAGCAGAATAACACACAGTCATACGGTATTTGAGTCGGCCGTTTCTTTGACTTCTCTCGTATCACAGCACCGCGCTCTCACTCGTTTCATTCAAGCACAACTGCTATTAGCTTGTGCCTCAGTTACTGACTGGATTTACCCTCAAACCAAACCGCAGGAGATTCCTGTTAATAGTAGACTTGAGGAGACATTGTTCAAAGTGTGTCTTGTTGTTCAAGTTTTTGCTAACTGAGCAGAAGTGTTTAGCTGAATCTAAATTGTGTCTAATTCTTCACTTGTGTGTCAAGAAAGCATATAATAAGTGTGATAACAAGCGGCTGGAGGTACATTATCTCTTACAGAAAGTAAGTGTAAAGTAATGTGACGTGTTGCTTGTCAAAGTAAAAACACACAAGAGACAGAGACATTGATCATGTGATGCTGGACGACTGTGAGATGAAGCTGAATCTGCTCTGATTTTACCAGCGTTTTCCTACAATCTGAACAAATCTATTTCAAACTCTAATGATTCACTATTACTGATCTCATTAATAAAGCAGCTGTTGCTGTAGAAAGCTGTGACAGTCTGCTTTTCTTCTCTTTCCTCCTTTGTGTTCAACATTTTTATCAACTTTACATTTCATTCTGACACAAACCCTTTGAAATAAAGCTTGATGATCATTTGATCAACTCTTTTCACTAATATGTGAAAGTATATATTTGTTCACATATCAGAGGTAAATGAATCTTTAATATCATAAAGTGAAGTTTACTCACATCAGTTCACAGTTTGAGTCTCGTAGCACATCAATGAGCTTCTGCTTTGAGTCTCTAATCTTATTGTGTCTCAGATCAAGCTCTTTTAGAAACTGCAGAGCTTTTGTTTTTGTCAAAGACTGAGTTAAAGAAGAAACATCTGTAATGTCACAGTAAATAAGACTAGAAAGAGACAAACAGAGGAAGAGAGATCATCTTACAAACAAATCATTAAGATGAAGAATCTTTCACAAATATAATGTGAACACATTCATCATGAGATATTGAGTATAAAGTGTTTTGTTGAACTCTTATGTGCTGTTCGTTTGGGGACGACACTCGTGCTGTTTTGGGCTCTCCAGAGAACACAGCCAACAAAACGACATTTTGTTTCTAAAAACAAGTATTATTATCACCGACAGGGTGATCAGGACTTGTGTCCTCCTGAAAAGACTTATTCTGTGATAACACCCGTGGTGTTAGCGCAGTGGATAAGACACATGTCTTTGGTGTGAGAGACCCGGGTTCGAATCCACTGTGAGACACCAATGTGTCCCTGAGCAAGACACTTAACCCCTAGTGCGACCTCTGACATATATAGCAATTGTAAGTCGCTTTGGATAAAAGCATCAGCTAAATGTAAATGTAATGTATGTAAAAAAAAGACTTTAATAATACTCAGTTTATTAATGATTTAACTCCACATTGGTGTAGTTTAAGTATTTATGTTATTTTTTATATATTTAGAAAAATACATTAAAAGTGCTGAGTGTCACCTCTTCAGACATTTTTCAACAAATTCAACATTTTTATAGTCTCCATTAATATCTATGGGTGTTTGTCTTTTGAATGTGTGTGTGTGTGTGTACTGTGAACGTGTGGAAGGGTTGCCACTTCATTTTCATGTATTTTGTGATCTGAATTGTGGTGGATTTATTGATTTTATTTGATAAATTAAGAAGAAAAAGTATTGATTTGATCATTTCCTCATTCATTTCAATGTGGGTCTCCAGAGAGTGACTTTTTTCACACTAACACACAACCAGATATCAATCCAGTTTAATTTTCTATTTGTAGATCTACCAAGTGTTGACAACCGTACAAAGTCTCATGTCATTTAGATAAAGGGAACATTAGTTTTTATTTCAGCAAACATCATTTGGGGTCTGAAAAGATCTTGAACAGCACATAAGAGTTAAACAAAGTGATTTTCATCATTTTGATTCTTGTCTGTGAATGTTACTGACCTCAATCTCTCCAGTTTACAGCGTGAATCCTTCAGTACGTCACATAAGTGATTCACTCCTGGGTTTTTTATTTGATTCCTGCTCAGGTTCAGTTCTCTCAGGTGTGATGGGTTTGATTTCAGAGCTGAAGTCAGGATGAGACACTGTTTCTCTGTAATACTGCATCCACACAGACTGAAGACAGAAAGAGAAAACAATGAATCAGACACGTTATGTTCATGTGTGAGTAATTCATCATGTGTTAACACCATACACTGCAATAATTAATAAAACATTGCCAAAAACCTTATTATATGACCATAAAGAAATACAGAAGAAAAAAGATTAAAGTAGATTAAGATACAGAATCAACCACAGAACTACAACCCGAATTCCGGAAAAGTTGGGACGTTTTTTAAATTTTAATAAAATGAAAACTAAAGGAATTTCAAATCACATGAGCCAATATTTTATTCACAATAGAACATAGATAACGTAGCAAATGTTTAAACTGAGAAATTTTACACTTTTATCCACTTAATTAGCTCATTTAAAATTTAATGCCTGCTACAGGTCTCAAAAAAGTTGGCACGGGGGCAACAAATGGCTAAAAAAGCAAGCAGTTTTGAAAAGATTCAGCTGGGAGAACATCTAGTGATTAATTAAGTTAATTGATATCAGGTCTGTAACATGATTAGCTATAAAAGCTTTGTCTTAGAGAAGCAGAGTCTCTCAGAAGTAAAGATGGGCAGAGGCTCTCCAATCTGTGAAAGACTGCGTAAAAAAATTGTGGAAAACTTTAAAAACAATGTTCCTCAACGTCAAATTGCAAAGGCTATGCAAATCTCATCATCTACAGTGCATAACATCATCAAAAGATTCAGAGAAACTGGAGAAATCTCTGTGCGTAAGGGACAAGGCCGGAGACCTTTATTGGATGCCTGTGGTCTTCGGGCTCTCAGACGACACTGCATCACTCATCGGCATGATTGTGTCAATGACATTACTAAATGGGCCCAGGAATACTTTCAGAAACCACTGTCGGTAAACACAATCCACCGTGCCATCAGCAGATGCCAACTAAAGCTCTATCATGCAAAAAGGAAGCCATATGTGAACATGGTCCAGAAGCGCCGTCGTGTCCTGTGGGCCAAGGCTCATTTAAAATGGACTATTTCAAAGTGGAATAGTGTTTTATGGTCAGACGAGTCCAAATTTGACATTCTTGTTGGAAATCACGGACGCCGTGTCCTCCGGGCTAAAGAGGAGGGAGACCTTCCAGCATGTTATCAGCGTTCAGTTCAAAAGCCAGCATCTCTGATGGTATGGGGGTGCATAAGTGCATACGGTATGGGCAGCTTGCATGTTTTGGAAGGCTCTGTGAATGCTGAAAGGTATATAAAGGTTTTAGAGCAACATATGCTTCCCTCCAAACAACGTCTATTTCAGGGAAGGCCTTGTTTATTTCAGCAGGACAATGCAAAACCACATACTGCAGCTATAACAACAGCATGGCTTCGTCGTAGAAGAGTCCGGGTGCTAACCTGGCCTGCCTGCAGTCCAGATCTTTCACCTATAGAGAACATTTGGCGCATCATTAAACGAAAAATACGTCAAAGACAACCACGAACTCTTCAGCAGCTGGAAATCTATATAAGGCAAGAATGGGACCAAATTCCAACAGCAAAACTCCAGCAACTCATAGCCTCAATGCCCAGACGTCTTCAAACTGTTTTGAAAAGAATAGGAGATGCTACACCATTGGTAAACATGCCCCGTCCCAACTATTTTGAGACCTGTAGCAGAAATCAAAATTGAAATGAGCTCATTTTGTGCATAAAATTGTAAACTTTCTCAGTTTAAACATTTGCTATGTTATCTATGTTCTATTGTGAATAAAATATTGGCTCATGTGATTTGAAAGTCTTTTAGTTTTCATTTTATTAAAATTTAAAAAACGTCCCAACTTTTCTGGAATTCGGGTTGTACTTAAAAATAATATTAAAACTGAGTGTGTTCACAGTGTGTGTGTTCACGGTGTGTGTGTGTTCACGGTGTGTGTGTGTGTATGTGTTTGTGTGTGTGTGTGTGTGTGTGTGTGTGTTCTGTGTGTGTGTGTGTGTGTGTGTGTGTGTGTGTTCACTGTGTGTGTGTGTGTGTGTGTTAAATGCAGAAGTTCAGAGTATGGGACACTATATTTGGCCACACGTCACATCTTTCTCTTTTCCTGAAAGTAAACAGTAATCTTTAATCTGACTGTAACTGCTGTAGAGTATAATGAAACTAACTCTAGTTTCTCCAGCTTGAATTGTGTGTTCATCAGTAGATCACTGAGGTGTTTCACTCCAGAGTCTCCTAGTAGTTTATTCCTGCTCAGCTTCAGTTCTCTCAGGTGTGATGGGTTTGATTTCAGAGCTGAAGTCAGGATGAGACACTGTTTCTCTGTAATACTGCATTCACACAGACTGAAGACAGAAAGAGAAAACACAATGAATCAGACACGTTATGTTCATCTGTGAATTAAATTGATCATGAGTAAACACCATACAGTGCAATAAATAAAATGTTGCTGAAACCTGAAAAAAAAAATAATTACACAGCCATAAAAACTAGGATATTGAGGATATTAGTTACATTTCAAGTCTAGAGAATCTTTAGTCAGACCAAGAAAAAAAAAAAAAAGAGGTTTGTGATTTATAATGTAATTAAGATACAGGATCAACTACAGAAGCATCTAAAAAATAACATTAAAATGTTACAATTGATTTTAAATGTAGCAAAAAAAGACAATTCTGTTCAGAAATGAAAATGTAATTCAAGATATTTTAAGATTGTAAATTACAGTCAACAAGTACAAGATTTTGTGATCATATTTTGTTCTTATTGTGATGCATGTCTGAGTGAAACCACTTTAAAAACAAAACAACACTGCAGGTCAGGAATTCATGAGTTTCTGATGACCAGCTGATAATTGTTTGCTATTGCAAACAATATCCCATCGTTTCATCACAATTTTTTTATTTTGTTTTTAAATTGATTCTGGTCTGCACATCACTACAACGTAAATGCATTCGCTCTGCTCTGTCCAGTGACTTGATCAGCTTTGCTACACAGATTCAACTTTGCACATCTAAATAAAACTGTAGGTTTGTCTGTGTGTGTAGATGTGAAGTACAGTAATATTTCTCTGAAACAGGTCAGACTGATGAAGCAATGCCTGCACAGAATAAGTCTGGACCGGTTCTGTTCAGTTGTGTTACACATTCATTAATCTGGTGTTTGATGGCAGAGAGATGATATGAAGCATCAATAAACACTATGAATATGTTCTGATACAGCAGCACAGAACTACTCTGTTGTGTCCCATTAATAAACACAATGAAAACAGTTCTGTCCCACTGGATAAAAGAGAAATGTTTGTGTATTTTTGGTATTATTAACTGAAATGATTGGATATTGGGTTGTGTATTTGACCTGCTGTATCAGCAGAACTTTCAAATGTTTAGACCAAACAACTTTACAAGTCACCTTCAATCATAACCTCCTCTAACCTAAACTCAGAGACCCAGTTGACCAAAAAACCCTGGCCATTGTCCCAGAGGAAGACCTAGAAGTGACAGAAACCAGACTGACCCTGCCTTTATGAAATTACATTTAAATATAGAAACATGCATACACATACACACATATAATTTTTTTTAATTAGTCTTCAATCCTCAGTTTGTAGTCAGTAAACATGAACACATTCAGCAGTCACAGCAGAAGCTAGAGACAGAATTTAACTGAAGTCTATTCAAAAGTTGTCTGAATCTATTCTAAGCTGTATTAAAGGCAAACAATTTTAAACATATTAATAAAATACTGGCTATTTCTAATGTGTTCACATTATTTTCTCCAGCCCCTGTGCACTTCACCCAGAAATGAAAATCACTCCATGATTTACTCACCCTCAAGACATCCTACATGTATATGAATTTCGTCTTTCAGACAAATATAATCAGAGTTATATTAAAAATGTCCTGGCTCTTCTAAGCTTTATAACGTGGGGTCGGACTCAAATGAGAATTAAAACAGACGACTGTAACATTACTAGTCATGTAACATGTGAAATGATGTAAGATACTCACTTCAGTGTGTTGAGTGTACAGTGTTTATCCTGCAGTAGAGCAGAGATGTGATTCACTCCTGTGTCTCCTAGTTTACGTCCACTCAGATCCAGCTCTCTCAGGAGTAACGGGTTTTTACCCACAATTTCAGTCACATACTGACAGCCTTCATCTGCAGCAGGACCCAAAAACCTGCAGAAGAGAAGATGAAGCTGGAATCAATTCAATGTGCATTACATCACAAAGCATTTAAAGATTATCAAACATTGTTTGTAACAAAAATCTGTATTTCAAGTTTAAACAGTTCAAAATTTAAATACACAAATGTTTTTAAGAAAGTCAAAAGTCAAAAGTAAATTCTTTAAAATAAACTCTGGGGCAGAAGCTCACTAGATCATGATTCTCAAGCATCTGAAGATCTTTCTGGCTTTTAAGCAGGAGATGAGGAAAGTTAGAGATAACTAGCTTGTGACAGTTAATCATTCATAGCGATATATTTAGTTGATCTTTTGATGCCGGCTCTTCCTATTATTATGTAGCAGAATTCACCAAAAACTGGATTGCTGATCCACTAACAGAGAACATGATCTGGGTTCAGACCATCTCTGGATAGTTTTATTTAACTGATGTCTGTGTTGATGCAACAGTAATTCTTCTCATTATGAGAGTAACTGCAGGTTCAGACGTGTGTGTGTGTGTGTTTGTGCGTTATCACCGATCCTCTCCTGACACACATCACATGTTTCTGTCCTGTGATAGATCTGCTGTAGTAGATCTACAGCACTGATCTATATATGACTGGTTCACTCATCACATTCTAAACTGCCAAAAGGCAGTGAAGCCACAGAAGTGTTTGATCAGCCGTCTTACTATTCCCTACCAGCAGAGAGCACCATTGAGTCACATGCAAACCACTGACCTTAAATCACCCGATTTGAAGCAAATCAGTCAAACTGGACTATTTTTTATGATGCGTGTATATAAATTCATTTTTACTTCATGTTATCTGGAGTGTTTTTGGTCTTTTTGGGCAAGATAAGGATTATGTTTAAACTGTTTAGGTGGGTTTATCTGCTGCGCACTGACGACACAGGTAACTGATCCAACACGAAATATAGCCTATTTCTTTATGTACGTAATTATTCAGGAATTATTAAATATGAACCTATTAGTATCAGAAACTGATTTGAATATACAATGAATAATGCAATAGCTTATGTTAAAGGGGTCATATAATGCTACATGCACTCTTACAAGTTGTTTGAACTGAAATGTGTGTTGCCATTGTGTGTACACAACCACCCTATAATGATAAAAATCCACCAAGTGTTTTTTCTGTAATCTCTTTAAATGTTTTCCCCTTTCTCAAATCGAGCACTCTGACCGTGTGATGTCACACGGTTGGAGGCCCCTCCCATGATTGTTTGATTGACAGCAGCGTTTCAGCAATGACTGGACTTGTCTTACCTCAGACCCGCCCTGAGTGAGCCGTCATCAGCCTGAGATGCAGACGAGCATGACTCCTAAGTGATTGAGGTGATTTGTTGTTGGATATTATAATGAACATAGCAGTAGTCGTTTACTCCCGACATCTGAGCAACTGAAATCGCAGAGGATTAACTTATGGTTGGAGAAATTAAAGAAATGCACCCTTGATCTAATTGTGTTTATGTTCGCGCGAATCCTTCATGATCCAGCCTCCAGCAGTGAGTATAATGTATTTAAATGAATCATTGAAAATCGCCTTTCCTAATAATGTGCTAATTAGCAAGTTTCACTATAAATGTGGCTAATGTAAACAGTCTCTCAGAGAGCAGATCATAAGAAAGGGGCGGAGTCAGCAGAGCTCATTAGCATTAAAGGAGAGTCCAACAAACCAGCCTGTTTTGAAAAGAGCTGTTTTTGACAGGGTAAAAAAGGTGTTTTTTACACTAACATTGAGAAATCTTAAACTATGTTACAGACTTTTCATTAAGGCTCTAAAGAATCATATCAACTTGTGGGAAATGGGCATTATATGACCCCTCTAAAATTGCTCTATACCGAAATGAAAAGCTTAATTTACCATCCTGAAATAAAGCTTCATGTCTGTAATGTTTTTTTTTTTTGCATTATTGACACTGTTTTCCTAATTAATGTTGTTCAGTTGCTTTGACGCAATGTATTTTGTTTAAAGCGCTATAAAAATAAAGGTGACTTGACTTGATGTCTGTATTCAGTTATTTCTCTGAATAAATTATGATGTGTATAATTTTAATGTCCTGATCTAACAACAGCAACATCTATTTCAGACTCTCCAAGATCACGCATATGTTTACTAGCATTAGCTACTGTTTCCATGTAAAATGTTGTATGCTAAATTAATAATAATTTAACCACCACTTAAATCATTACCTGCTTCAAAATGAATGCTGTTAACGAAATCATTGTTGAAACATTTGCAGTAAGCACCTACTGTATGAATAAAAACACTACAACAGAATTATATAAACAATGAATAACTGTTCAAGGAGAATAAAGATACTTGTATACGAAGCATAAATCTTTCTTCAGATTTCAGAATGAAAGAGAGAGTGTTCATGATGTTCACTACTGTAATGAACGTAGCTTTTTAATAAGTAGGGGAAATTCCCTTGAGTGTTTGCATTGTAAGAATGTACAGGGATACTTCAGATTTAAAAACGCTGACTTGTTATGTGATGTTTTTTCATTAAAATCATACAATTTCCTATTATTTCGAAAGAATGTTTACACACACTAGGGATTACCAACATGGCGGTGCAGTGGCTTCACATTCATGACGTCATGATCAATCCAGTTCTCTATTCTAGATCAGTGATCGACATTGTTGTGAATCTGAGCTTGATGGAGATTAATGTACAGTGCATTCAGTAACATTTAAACAATCAGGATAATAAATCACACTGAATATGTTTTTCATGAGAAATGTCCACAATAACACAATCATAAATGTTAATTGAGGCACCAAACTACTGAACACCAGCACATCTAGTGACAGAAAATGTTTGCTTAACCTGCAACTTTTAATACAACTAAACTGTGCTGACATTTATCATAAAAACAACAGCAGCTGCAGCATCTCATCTTCAATGTTTGATCATTTAGAAAATTTTTGATGTAACAAATTGTATACCTTACTAAATTAGTCAAATTATAGAATTCACATGCGTATCATTTATTTTTCATCATTTCATCTTGTCTCACCTCAGTGTGTTGAGTTGACCGTTTGGATCCTGTAGTAAATCACTGAGCAGCTTCACTCCTGATTCTCCAGGATCATTTCCTGTGAGATCCAGCTCTATCAGGTGTGAAGGGTTTGTTCTCAGAGCTGAAGACAGAGCTTTATAACCTTCTTCACTGATACTGCAGTCTGAAAGTCTATTAGAAAACATGTTATTCTTCATTATAACACAGATTGTCACACAAGCACATGTTCTAGAATGAAGAAAATAAAAAGATGCACTAAAGGATTTTTGACCTGAATGGACTCTTTTCACAGTAAAGCTGGTTAAAGTTCTATACTGGTGAACTCAAACTACAACAAATGCTATTTTTAATTTTTGCAGTTTTAATTTTCAACAATTATAACTTACAGTTGCAATCAAAATTACTCAAACCCTCAGAGACTGCAGGACTTTAGAAATACAAGCTTTTCTGAAGATCCAGGATAAACTCTAAATTGCATCTATAACAGTTCACTGACTTTAAAAGTCATATATTAAAAGTCATAATGTCAATATATAATCTTATATAATTTATTATTTTGGAGTTATAAGATTTTAATAACAGAGCTATGTCACAAGTTTTACTTGGCAGTCTAAAGCCTCCAGGTTTTCATCCAAAATATCTTCAATTGTTTCCAAAGACGAACAAAGCTTTTACGGGTTTGGAATGACACGGGGGTAAATTTTCATTTTGGAGTGGAGTATCTCTTATCTCTTATTTGCATGGTGGGGAATAAAAACACAATTAAGTCTTTAGAAACTCTATTAAAAACAGAATTAGCTTGAGTTGTTACACATACACAGAGTTAACCCATGCATGTGCTGAAGTTGAGTAGCAAAAATGGCAAAGTCAACAGAGATCACACAACGCTATAGAGAAGTTATAGAGAATAAATAACCGTATTACTTTAGAAAGTCTGTAAAGGCTGTAAGAAGATTTCCAAGACATTAAAAACTCTCAGCCATTTTCCTTAGCTTAAAGAGTGTTGTACCAGAAAACCTTTTTAGGGTGTTGAAGAAAATCCACAATATCATAAAATGTTTAATCAGAGCAACTGATAAAAACCTGCAATGTACAGCCAAAGACTTGCAAGATGACCCGATGAAAGAAGGAAAACCATTTCAATGCAGTGTGTAAGAAGAACACTACACAAGTATAGCCTTCATGTTGAGACATCTTGATGAATACTACTCTTGATCAAGAAGAACAAAAGACTGACTTGAACTTGCTAAAATTCATTTGTGTAGACCTGTGGAGCTCTGGAAGAATGTTTTATGGAGTGATTTGACCAAACTGAAATTTTTGGACCCATGGATCAGGGATGTGTCTACTGCAAAAAAAAGTCAAATCTCATAAGCAGAAGAACAACATCTCCATCGTCAAACAGTCCTGTTATGGGGTTGCTTTACTGCAGCAGGAAGTGGAAACCATGACTGTATGAAGGACATCATGGATAATTTGAAGTATCAGGCCATTTTGACAAGAATTGTGATGCTTTTGGTGCAAAGACTGAAGCTGATGATCAATGGACTTTCCAGCAGGACAGTCATCCCAACGTACATCATCCAAATCTACTTCTGCTTGGTTCAGGGATCAGTCATAGAATGTGCTTGAGTGACCTGTTCAGACTCCAGATTTAATGCCTATTTAAAATATCTGGTTGAATTTGAAGAAAGCCGTGGCAAAGTGAAAACCAAAGATGATCAGTGATCTGGAAGCTTTTCAGGCGAGGAATGGGCCACTTTTGGGGGGGGGGGGGGGGGGGGGAGGGGTTGAATAATTTTGAACATGAATGTTTAGAGCCAATTTTAATTTCATCATGATTCATCAATGTTCCATTCTCAGAATCACTCAAAAGAGTATTAGCAAACTTTCTTTAACACTTTACTGATACCTTTGTTAAATTGTTTTCATAAAATTATGTTCTCCACAGCAAAATGTCTTGCAAGTGGGTTGAATTATATTGACTGAATTATATTGATTGCAACTGTATTATAACCTTCTTCTGTGATACTGCAGTCTGAAAGTCTTCAGAAAGTCCAAACTAATGAACAAATGAATTAATTAATGAATAAATAAATACATGCATAAAAACATTAAACCATTAAGATATTAACATTTCCCATCGCTTCCAAAAATCCATCTGTTTGTCAATATTTTAGAAATGTATCTACACCAGCACACCAATTTCACATTACTGACCCATTCCTTGTGACACAGCACCAGTCTACAGACCAGCTGGAGCTTCCCAGCAAACACAGAATGTTGTGAGGAAGTCGCCAGTTAGTCGTCATTTGGTCAGCGCGACATTACTTTATGGCGACATTGTGAGGACGTCGTGGTAAAGTTCCATTTTTTGGAATCTCGGCTAATTCCTTTGGGGACGTTGTAGCGACGTGGTCAGTCGGTCTTCAGATAACTTTTAATATTATTGCACTACATGTATTATTATTATTAAGATACCATTTGAACAGCCTATTTTTTGGGAAATAAGTTATACAAAAAATTCATCAAGCATGTTAAAAGATGGCATGAATTATATATATATATATATATATATATATATATATATATATATATATATATATATATATATATATGCCATTAGTTTAAGAACAAAAAAAATTTACTTAGCAAATGGTGATAATGTTTGTTAATGAAAGAGTACAGGAAAAATGAACATTTAAACCTTAAACTAGCAGCGCACGTCACTTTCTAAATGAAGTGCGCGACGTGCGCGTGCCCGTCATTTTGTAACGGTCAACTTCCAGCGGACGGACACGGAGGAAAGGTAAGCGCTATAAATCTACTTTTATTCATAGATTTTAACTGATATAACGTTAAATGCCATCAAAGAGGAGTAGTGTTTTGTATTTTTGTAGGTTTTCTTATTCAATTTAATAAATAAATGCTCTGTTTCGTTAATTAGCTCAAAATCAGTCTCAGAGGTGGTCTAAGGTAACGTTAACTGTTAAAATCTAATATAACCTTACCTGTTTTAAATTATTTGAAATTTAACATGATAAAAACTATACAGTATTCACTTTCTAATTATATATATTTTTTTAACGCAGTAACGTTAATTAGTTTGTTTGAATGTCTGCTGCTCGCTCTTGATGATGCTCATGCTAGCCATGCTGTGAACTTGAATATAAACCGCTGTATGAAGTTTAACGTTAATTAGACCGAGGCTGCCGAACCATTTTCAGTGTATGTGGGATTAATAATTTCCCCTTTTCTCCCTCAAGTGGCAGGCTTGTAAATTCTGTCATCTGTTCATTATTGGTGTTGATGGTGTTTTTCACATGCACGCTTTTTAATGCTAGTTTAATTCTCAAATTGATCTGATACTTTCGTTTCACAAAAAGTAAACAAATTGTTCACTTTTTTAGGGCCTGGCTGCCACCAGTTGAGTCAATGATTCAGTGAGTTCCTTATGGGGAAATATATTTGTTACCACCTAGTAATTTAAATGTATTACTTATTGCTTTAAAATGAACACATATATTTATCATCAGGTGAAGAGACAGTTTGGGCAGCAGCAACAAGACAACTATTAGAGTTAAGTAGAGATGGGTTTCAAGAACTGGCAGTAATTTGGTTCCTGACTTGTTTGGTACTGAAAACATTTATATAAGCTACAGGATCATTAGTGCTGCTATCAGTATTCTAGTAACATTGATTTATTACCCTTATACACAACCACATTTCATGTAAATCATCTCAGAGTGGATGGCAGCAAGGATCCAGGATCAAGAGATCATTCATCATGGAGACTGTTCCACAGGAAGCAGTTTATCCTGGGTAAAAAAACTAAACCTGGTTGTTTCAGCATCACTCAGGCAAGACTAAATACATTTAAATTGATTTCAGTTGGTTATGTGTTTCAGGTCATCCTGACCTTTCTGCTGTTCTGGATGTAAGGCCGTGCTGGATATACATTTCTCATGGGTGAAAGATTTGTGCAGCGGTATCCAGACATATAACGCCCCATTCACACGGGGAGTCAACGCCTCTCGTTTACTTTTAAATGGAGTGACGTCAAGCATGGTGAAATTAATTCTGGGACCGTTGGTCGTGGCAGAAGTTGAAAACTTTTCAAGCACCAATGCAGCCGTCCTCCAGTCAGAACGTCTTATGCAAATACCCTAGCGCAGACGCAAGCCAATCGAGTGCATGCAATACCAGAAAACTAATGTGATTGGCTGTCACTATGAGAAGAGACAGTAATTCCGATCCGATATCAGTGTCGTTTTTTGCATTTTTTTTTTTTAAATCAATGTAGAATTTCTATACTTCATTGTAGGGATGTCAATTTTCATCGTTTAAATTAACGATCAATTAATCGATTAATCGTTAACCTTAATGCTGCAAAATGAGTCTATTGCAGCAACATCCAGTCACTGGTATGACAGGATGTGCAAAAGTGTGTGTGTGTGTGTGTGTGTGTGTTTATTTATGTATATGTATATGTATATATATATATATATATATATATATATATATATATATATATATATATTTATATATGTGTGTGTGTGTGTGTGTGTAAAATACATTTCTTTTAAATGTATAGCACAGTAATGAAGGCAGCAACATGTGGTAGATGGGACAGAACAAGAAAGACTTAATAATCTTTCATTGTGCTAATGTATTATAATACGAAAGGGTATGGCTCTTATACAGTGCACAGTGCTTATACACAACCAGTGCGCAGAATGATGCACTTGAAGCAACACAGAGTCACAGCGTGTAGCATTACTCATAGAAATGTTCAAAATGCCAAGGGAAGAGATATTGATGTTGTGTATTATATGTGTGCAATATTTTGAGCATTTTCTTTTAACAGTTTTAAATCTTAGTTATTGTGCGCTCTTGAAGAGAGTTTCATTGTTTTGACTATAGTAACTAGAGCTGGAATGATATGCTAATCTGCCAATTCAATACTATCCCGATACTTGTGTGCCGATTTAATATATATTTATAATTATATATATAATTGAGTATTGTGATTATAGTTATATAACTATTGCAATTCGTGACATCCAAATTGTCTATAAAATTATTTGTTTCTGTAGATTTGAGGGAAAGATTAAAAACAAGGAGGTCTGGGAACGACTGAAGGGAACTGACAGCAGTGAGGGAAGGAAGTAATCACCAGAATGTAAGTTCTTTGAGAATGTGTGCATTGTTTATTACAAGTTGAGTTTTCATTTAAATGTAGCAATGTACACAATGGTCAAACGTTTTAAATATATTTTAAAAGTATAGTTTATTTCTATAATGCACAGCTATATTTTCAGCATTAATTACTCCAGCCTTCAGTGTCACATGATCTTCAGAAATCATTCTAATATGATGATTTACTGCTCAATAAATTTTTCTGATTATTATCAGTGTTGAAAACAGTTGTGCTGCCCAAAATTTTTGTCTAAACTACAGTTACATTTATTTATTTTTTTTGGGGGGGGGGGGGGGGCTAATAGCAAGAATGCATAAAATTGAATACCAGTGGTAGAAAAGATTACCTTTTTTTTTTTTCAATGTTTTGAACTTTGTGTTTATTAAATAATCATGAAGAAAAAATTTGACTCTCCAGAAATGCTAAGTTTTCTTCCCCATCATTTCTATTATGGGGAGCGTTTCCCAAAACAAAATATTGGTCACAAGTTCCATCGTTACCAATAGAGTTCAGGGGAACTAACGACCGTAGTAAGCTAACTGCAGATGTGATTAACATCATGTACGTCATGAGCAGATGTACACTTTGATCAAAAAGTTTTTACCCTTTTGAATAAAGTTACTGAAAAATTCAGCTTTGCCTCATAATTATTTCAATAAATAAATTTTAAAGTATATTCGAAAAAGAGTATGAAAACTGTTATTTCTTTTTACAATATTTTTTTTTGTAATTTTGATTAATTTAGCCTTGGTGAGCAGAAGAGACTTGTCTTGAAAACCATAAAGAAAAGATTCCAGATTTTGACTGGTTGTGAACATACATAAGCAACATTAACAAGATGATTCTTCCTTTCAGCTGCCAGAGAAGGATGTTGACAGTGCAGGCCCAGGATGAAGAAGAGGAGGAAGAACACATTTAACAATTTTCTCATAAACTTTCCATGTGTTATAATAAAAACAATGAACATGACTACAATAATACGCTAAATGTTATTAAAAGATTCTAGTTTGCAAGAAATCTGAGTGTCTGACTCTACACTAGAGGAACTCTTTTCTGAAGAACATCAGGTGCTGAGAAGAAGCATTGTTATTACAGCAAAACACTGCATCGAACCTCGTGTCCTTCCCTCAGAAGAGCCTGTTTTCTGCTGCTAGGGTAAGAAACACACTCTTGCTCTTCTCTATCGGCTGTCCGGCAGCTAACTCTGCCTCCTCAGCACTGTCTGAAAGAGTCTTCTCCACAGTCAGTAATCAGAGATCACAGATTCTTCTGAGAAAGTCAATACGCTCATTTTCTTAAAAACTTTGTTTTTTCGGGTGGGACAAATAATACAGGAGAGATGCTAGAAATCTCTATATTGTTCATTTTTCATATCTTTACGCTTTATGAATGTTTTTCTTCTGAGAAGCTCAAAAATTATGGTTCTTTGGTAATTGCTATATTGTTTAGGTTTATCCTCTGATAGTGAGCACAGAGCCCTGATCATGACATGCAAGAAAAAGAAAAAAAATAATGTCCATGATTTACTAATTCATTCCCTCGATGTACTAAAACGTGCATGATTACTTTTACATTTCATTGATTTGCTTAATCGTATGCACAATTTACTAATTCGTTCTCTTGATGTATAAATAGTGTACATGATTTAGCAAATCGAGGGAATGAAATAGAAAATCGTGCGCATGAATTAGCCTATATTTTTTCCTGCATGCCGTGTAATTAAAGCACATCACCACCAGACATTTATACCAGGAGCCTCATATACGACGCTCACTGCAGTATCTGCTGAATTGTTTCATATCTATTTATCATGTATTTTTTGTTGCACCAAATTATGTAGAGTTGTATCAATAAGTGTACTGATAATTATATATCATTTTCACTGATAACGTCATTAACTATCCCCATCCTTAATAAGACAAGCATTTTCTATTGTTTATATTGTGTAATCTGTGAATTGATGTGTTTTCTGTGCTCATGACTTAGAAACACTTTGCATGGTTAAAGAACAGGTGCAATGTTCAAAATGTTTTGGCTTAGTATTTGTAGAACGTAGTGCTGAATAAATGTTGACTTGTGAATGAATGCAGTGTGTTTTTTTATATTAGATTGTAATGTTTTTGTATTGGTTTGCATTTCATGTATGTAATTGATGTATTTACTATGCATCCCCTATAATTAATTACAATTCGATTTCATAAGGTTTATTTTTTGCACCAGAGATGGATTGAGTTTATTAGTTCTTTATGTATTTCAAGGTAATGGTGAGGTGAAAATACGTTGCTGCGACCAATATGATCCGGTAATGTCACGTCCTCATAACGTGCCAGTTTGGTCGTTAGGACATACTCATAACGTCCCAGCGACGTTCCACTATAACGTCCCCACGACGGACTGGAACGTTATTTGGTATGTCGCTGCGACCAATATGGTACTTTATAGTAACGTTCTCATAACGTGCCAGTTTGGTCGTTAGGACGTACTCATCACGTTCCAGCGACGTTCCACTATAACGTCGCCACGACGGATATGAGAATCACAAAGTTACGTCGCTGGAACATTATTTGGGACGTCTCTGCGACGAATATGGTCTGGTCGTGACGACGTAACTGTGTTAGCTGGGTTTACATTGATTCATGTTTAGATTAACCAAATTCAGACCTGAGTATCTGTAGTGTCTGTGAATTTATCAGCAGACTGGAGATTTCTGTCACTCCAGAGTCTCCTATTTGATTCCTGCTCAGATCCAGCTCTGTCAGATTTGAAGGGTTTGAATTTAGAGCTGCAGCCAGAACATGACAACCTCCTTCTGTGATACAGTTGTTCTTGAGACTGCATAAAGAGAAAACACTTCAGTTATAATCTGAATATTTACCAGTATGTTTTAGCTGACATTTTCTTTTTGTAGTATTGCCATTCTAGCTCTAGATTCTCTGCTTAAGCATGCTCATATTTACACATATTTAGTATTAATATTTAGTATTAATATATACATATTTAGTTCTGCTTATATTTACACACATTCCTATGTTTAAGTACAAGTTAGTAGATCCCACACTTTGCATGAGACTGTTCTTACGCACGCATTACACACACATCTGTGCATATGCACTGTTGATAAATGAGGACACTGGAAGTAAGAGTTCATGCTGGAATTAAAGCCTGCAAATTTCACTGAGCTGAAGTAGTTCTGTCCTCAATTCTGTGGCAAATTATCTAGGTCCATGTTAACAGATGGATCTAAATTTTAACAAAACACTAATAATTGTCACAAAACTTACCTCAGTATCTCTAGTTTGCAATTTATATCCTTAAGTCCAGTGCAGAGCAGCTTCACTCCTAAATCCTGCAGATTATTATTGTTCATGTTCAGCTCTTTCAGATTGGTATCTGATCCAAGGACTGCAGCCAGATCTGGACAGCTTTTGTCAGTTAAGCTACAATCATTTAGCCTAAAAGAGAAATAAATCAAATCACAAGGTTCGATACATGAAATACATTTGTTAAATACAAAAAAATAAATTTATACAAATTATTTTTAGATTAACAGAAAATACACTGCATATACTGTATATTAGAATTGTATTGATTCAAATTTCATACATAAAACAAACTAGCATGCTTGAATAAAACTTAATAAAATATGTAAATTAATAATAGGCTTATATCATTAATGGCAATGAGTTATATATTTAAAAGTGCTGCTCAATCTTGATGAGTTTCTTGAGGTTGAGATGTGGAGGTTAATATTTTATGCATTGAGGTTATGCAAGAGTATATCTTTAAAACAGTAGTTTAAGAAATTGAACTGCATATAGTGTTGAGTTTTTTTTTTCTGATGAGGTCAGCTGGGTCACCTTCTGCATGCAGTAAGTTAGTAAAATAAAGATGACGGGATTGCAGAAAGTTATCAGAATGAGATGTGTAGCACTGCGTGAGGCAAATGGTGGTCACACCAGATACTGACTGGTTTTCGGACACCCCCCATACTGCACTCCCCCACCCCTGAATAATCAACACAGTAAAACTGCACATTTCAGAGTGGCCTTTTATTGTGGTCAGCCTAAAGCCCCTTTCACTCTGAACGTTGGACACAGTAAATTGCCGGTTCCCCTTCTGTGTGAAAGTAAACACATCCCGGGATTGATCCAGGGTTGGGGACCTGGTAACATTACTAGGTTCAGTCCCAGAACGAGCTCTGTGTGAACAAAAGCCAGAACTAATGCTGTAAAGGGTGACTCTTTTACCAGGTGTTTTGAAGGCAGATCAACGTTCGCGACCAAAAAAAAAAAAAAAATTAGCAAATTGTAATGAAGCAGAGATCAGTTAGTTCCTCACTTTCTGTGCTGAAGCTGAGATTGTTCACCATCTTAAGTGAAAGTTAACGTGCCTAGCGTTTTCAACTCATACATTACACGTCACATCCTGATGTCACATGATTTTATGGGACCTTTACGGGTTGTGTGTGAATGCACGCACATATTCCGCGTGATCACTGACAGTGGGAAAGGGGCAAAATCTAGCAACCCGGGAACAATTGCCGGAATTGTATCATGCAATAACCACACTGTCTAATCAGCATCTAGTTATGCCACAACTGTGAGGTGGATGAATTATCTCAGCAAAGGAGAAGTCCCTGACTGCGGGTGTAGCTGTTGGGCAGTGTTTTCTCTACTTCCTGCTGGCCTTGCTGTAGCCAATCGTAGCTCCGTGTAGCTGTTTTTTTAATCTAGAATCTTACTATCACTCTCTGTTTTTTAAAGTGATAAAATATTACTTAATTCACACCATATTTCTGATAGTATCGATCAATCTTATCAGATTAATTTTGATCGTTCACTTTTATTTTATATCCGTGAGTGCAGTACACCTGCATTGCATTAGCACTCGTTAGCTTGTCATTAGCGTTTTCATTTGAACCTATCGCTATTTTCTTTTCTCCTTTCCTCTCTCTCGCTCCAGTTTTTCACAAGTTCATCAAACAACTGTGGTAAGGATATATCATCAAGCACGGTGAGTAATGGCTTCTCCTGCTATTGTTATTTGCACCTCTTGTTACATGTACAGTACAGTTTATCTATCTCTGTCTGTCATGTGGGATTCACATGTGATAATTGCTGGGAAATAGTTAGGCTGACACAGAAGATTTCAGAATTAGAGACACGCATCTAGTGTTGTCACAATACCAAAATTATTGTTTTGATACCGATACCTAGTCAAGAACTGTGATTTCGATACTTTTTTAAACACTTTTCATGAAAAGGGAAAATACACTCTCAAATATCATTGCTGTGCTTTAATTTTAAAACTGGGACAACATTCTAATCATATAACACATTAATAAATGAACAAATGAACAGCAGATATATTAAACATTTGAACAAAATATGAAATATCAAAATATAAAAACTAAATTAGAGCAATGACATTCAAGGTAAAGTAAGTATAAATTTAGCAGCATTGTGGCAGGGGGGCGTGGTTTAGCGAAGTCTGCAGCGGGAGAGAGAATCAGGAGACGAGCGGTAAGTGAGTGGTTTGGGCAAAAATGATCATCACCTGTTTCTTGTTCCAGTAATTGGCGTGGAGAGAGTATAAAACGCCAGGAGAGACGGAAGTAAGCGAGAGAGAGACGGATTGCTGACCCGAGCCGGAAACAGAAACCGGAAGGAGTAAACCGAAAGTGTTGTGCGAACGTGTCAGAGTAAAAGTCACCATTGGGTGTTTGTGAACTTTTAGTTATTTTCGTTTAATAAATTCGTCAGCAGTCCAGCCGACCCCTTTGTCCTCTTCCTTTCGTCCCACGAACATACTACAAGCATTATCTCAGTTATCATAAGAAACATAAGAGTAATAAATGTATCTTGATTCTGAACTTTGAATAAAAATATGAACAGCGATTATTTTATACAATGTTTCTGAACTCAGAAGATTAAATGTCAAAAGATAAATAATAATCAATTTAAGCAATGGCATTCAAGTAAAAAAAAAAAAAGCAAATAAAATTTAGCAGCAATATCTCAGATATTGTAACTTATTCTGTCAGTTGTGCAACCTTTTCTTTCAGAGGAGAAAACTCAGCCAGTGATCTTTAATGAGCGTCATCTTTAGTGAGCGTCATCTTTTTCTACCAGTCGTGGACTGGCGGCCACAGTATCACTTGTGCTCGCACATGCAGCCTAGTGATGTGCTGGTCTGGTTTTTTTCCAACACGCGGGTCTCGCTTTTATGAAATTATTTGGCCCGGCCCGCAAATAAAAAAAATACTATTTATTTACCCACCGCGACCCACGCATCGGGGACATCATGGAATATATGTTGCTACTTAGACCTTTGTATTGTAAATTTATCAAAGAACCTAATAAAATATGAAAATATATATCGTATTCCAAATATTTAATACAGGCAATATGAAATTGCACTAGTGATCGTTCGTCCGTGAACGAATCTTTTAGGTGAACGAATTGTTCTCATATTGTTGACTCATATTTCTCGTTCACTGAAGTTCCTCTCTCCACAGCAGCGGGCAAGCGCGGCGTTATTAGCAGCGCTTGCGCAGCTCGTGAATAGCTCTGTGAACTGTTTCATCCTGTCAAAGAGTTACTCAAGATGTGACGGAGCATGTGATGTGTTGAATGTAGTGAACCCATGCGCCTTCACTGAACGAGATCGAGAGATCTTCTCATTCGTGAATGAGTTGAATGAACTGATACATCTCGTTTATGAACGAAATGAATGAGTATACAGGGTCAGTGAGCCAAGCATGTAAATCTCGATCAGCAATCAGCAGATACAAAGCGCAGTTATAGGTGCTGTCCAATTATGCAATAAAAACCTTGTGCTTTGTTCATCTGAACAACTTATTTAAACTATTTAATGTGATTATGCACACATTTTAGTAAAGCCAAATCAGTTTAGTAAAGCCACTAATGCAGCCATCTCGCTGTAGTGCTTTTTTGCCGCTTGCGTGAGGAGAAAAAACACAGACGTCCATAGGGAGGCACTGGAAGCGTGCGTTGCACACACCAACATGAAATACGTCTCTTACAAATCTGGAACGCAGTCATTTTTTGAGGTATCGATACTAATAAACTTAGGAATCATGACATTTTTAATTTCCGAGAATCGCGATACGTTTGAAGTATCGGTGCACCGTGCAACACTACACGCATCCAAACTTTAATTGAGGACAGTAAGAATGTTAGGGCTCTAGATATGGCTTTGGATGCGTCTAGCTCTGGGATTCCTGTTCATTGTTCGGTTCCGGAAACAGAGCCCCTGCAGCAGGCAACTGGGTGACAGTGAGGCAGCGTAGTCGTGGGTCAAAACAACGCTCTTCTGTTCCGATCAAAACATTAAACGGGTTCTCCCCACTCAGTAATGCACCCACTGAGAAACCTGAAGAAAGTGCTCTTGTTATTGCTGATTCTACTGTACGGAACGTGAATATAGAGACACCAGCCACCAGCGTCAAATGTTTACCGGGAGCCAGAGCGCCTGACATCTTGGCAAATTTAAAAGTGTTGGCTAGGGCTAAACGTAAATACAGTAAGATTGTTATTCATGCCGGCACTAACGATGTTCGATTTCGCCAGTTGGAGATCACAAAAAATAACATTAAAACCCTCCTGTTACCCTCAAATTGGATAACATCTGTTACCCACTGGGGTCATTTTTACCCCAGTAATTTAAACCTCAAGAATATGATTTTTTTTTTTTTTACAAAGGTTTGTGTCTCAGGTAATTTATGTCTTTGTTGACTACTTAAATAGCCTTTTAAGTTGACATCCACCCACCACCCCCCTCCCCACCCCTTATAAATCCAGAATACCCATTGCACGACTATGGAAACATTTACAAATCACCATAAAATCTCACTGATTGACCTAAAATTTGAAAAGTGTATATATATATTTGGTGTTTTATTTGTTTTATAATATTTCTAAGTATAGATTTTTGTAATCTATAACATTTGAAAAGAAAAAACTATTTATTTTATCAAGGATAGTAACACGAGTTATGTTTGGGGTCAATTTAACCCCGGGAAAAACAAACACAATTTCAAACATTTAGAAGGATTTAGAACATCATCACAATCAAAACATCAGTAAGGAACACATAACAGTCCTTTTTGTTATCAAGGGTTGCAACATACGTAATGTGTGGGGTCAATTTGACCCCAAGAAAAACGTCCTAGGTTACGTATGTAACCATGGTTCCCCGAAGGGAATGAGACGCTGCGTCCAAAATGCTATAGTAACACCCTTCAGCGTGACCAACTCTGAATAATATGTGAAATCAGTCTCATGAATGGGCGTGATTTCATAAGCGGGTGATGTAGCGACCAGGAAGCTATAAAAGCACGTGAGGTGGAATGAGCGTCAGCTTCTAGGAATGAAGCGAACTCTGGCAGGGATACCGGAAGTATGGCTTTGAGACACAGCGTCTCGTTCCCTTCGGATAACCATGGTTACATACGTAACCTGGGACGTTCCCCTTCAGGAACTTGAACTGCATCCAAAAAGCTATGGGAACGAGAATGTCCATGCCGCCAGACTTAGAAGTCCCTGCCTAGTGTGTATACAAGGAGCACAATTAAGGCAAGAGAAAGAAGAGCCGTGAGTGGCTCGCAGATCTAAACCATAAAATCTGATGAATGTGAGGGGCGTGGGCTGTCCAGCTGCATTGCAGATGTCCTGTATAGACACACCTGACAAGAAGGCCTTGGAGGCTGCCCTACTTCGGTCAAAGTGAGTCTTGACTTTCAATGGTGTGGGGAGATCAGAGGACTCGAGGTTTTAGGATAGCATCCTGATCAACCACTTCTTCTGGCCGGAGGCCTCAGCCTCAATGCACCGGGCCTGCAGGAACTCCAGAACTGTCCCAACTGGGCAAATAACTGGGTCATGCTGGCAGTCTTCACATCAGGAGGTGAAAGGATTTCACCTCAAGGTGAACAGTTTCCTCATGGAGGGAGTTCTGGATTGAAGGATGATCTCAGCAACCTCGTTGAGAGACCAAAAGCTACAAGATATTGCATTTTGCCCTTCCAGTGTCAGCATTCCAAAGGCTTGCTGTTGCTTCTCCTTTTGCCTTGTAGACTCCTGCCAAAATGAGCAACCCAATGTAGGGTTTCAAGTTTGTCATTTCAAGTACATTCTTTTCAATTGATGGTGTGATGAAAAGATGAAATGCTGATTTTATATCTTGGAGATGGCTGACAGTATATCTAATGGGCCCTGGAACCATTTTGATGACATTAGCAGCACTAAGTCTACCCTGTTGTTCAGGTGGTGAGCGGGACCATGATAACTTTCCATTTTTGGAAGGTAATGGGTTTGTGGGTGGTTGAGAGACAACAGGAGGGTCAACATTAGGAGTCTCATTCTCATCTGAGCAGGATGCCTCATAATCAGGGTCCTCAATATTATCATTGATCTCAGACACATTCTCCCCTCCTCTCCGCTCCTCCCCTTTGTGAATTAGGTTTCCCCTCCCCACGGCACAGGAAATATAAAAGTTCTCGCAAAAATGATGCTTTACCCTCCCCTACGGCACGGGAAACATCAAAGTTCTCATGAGAATTATGTCCCATGTCATGTGAACTACTTCAGATACGGTTATGTTAGGTTAGAGTTAGGTTAAGTTTTTTTAATAAAATATTGAATATGTAAAATTATAACGAACATTATATAATTATAACATGTTATAGTGACCTCAATAAAACAACCAAAACAAATGTGTGTGAAATTTTTATATTTCTTATGTTTTATACAGCTAAAAGATCCTGGGGTCAAATTGACCCCAAGGAACACCGATGCTACAAAATGTGTACAGGACATTGAAAAAATATCAGCAGGTTAATTTTATGTTTACAGAGTTGTCCCCATTAAATTAGGAAAATTCATTAAATCTGAAGAAAAAACATTTTTTTAAGAATGTATTTACAGACGTTAAATATTGAATGGAGTCAAATTGACCCCAAAGTTAATAGGAGGGATAAAGAGGTGTGTGAACTTGCAAGCACAATGTCAGACACTGTAATATGCTCTGGTCCCCTCCCTGCTTACCGTGGTGATGAGATGCATAGCAAATTGTCATCACTCAATGGCTGGATGTCTAAGTGGTGCCCACAGAATAACATAGGTTTCATAGAAAATTGGACGAGCTTTTGGGGCAGACCTGACCTGTTGAAAAGAGATGGTCTTCACCCCTCTTGGGGTGGCACCACTCTTCTCTCTAGAAATATGGCAAATAGTCTTAGTGTTTATACTTGACTAACTGGGGCCCAGGTCAGAAAGCAGACAGACTGGCTAAACCGACCGTCTGCTAGTTGCCTCCCGTCACAGAGGTCAGTTAATTCTCAGCACATAGAGACTCTTTCACCTAGATATCACACTATAGAGACTGTGTCTGTTCCCCGAACTAGAAAATACAAAAAACGTCCAAATCAAGTTAAGATTTAACAATTTAATTGAGGTTCAACAAATAAAAAACAGATGCAATACGGATAAACATTTATTGAATGAGCACTGTGCGATGTCCGAACTGATTGCAATGTATTTTAAATATTAAATTAATTTTATGTAAAATCATTTTCTATTTCTGTCTTAAAATCATTTTAAATAAGTCAATTTTTTTTATATTTTCAAAGTTTATTTTTGTTCTTCATGATTATTTTACTTTATTTTATGTAAAGCACTTTGAATTACCATTGTGTACGAAATGTGCTATATAAATAAACTCGCCTTGCCTTGAAAATCACTGTATATTTTTTTTGTATCTAATACAAATCTTATTTATATCTCCATTGCATTTTTTGTGCTCTTGATTGTAGTTAGAATATTCTTATTTTCGTTACTTTTGTTTGAAAGTATAGTTTTTCCATAAACATAGCCGAAACAGTGACCATAAAACCGTGATACAAACCGAACCGTGAAAAAGTTGAACTTTCAACCGTAGTATCAATGTAGATTAATGCAATTTTAAGATGAGAACAAAACATGACAAAATATATTAAATTACTTACAGAGCTCTTTTGCAGGTTTTGATGACTGCTGATAATCTAATGAGACGCTCGTCTGATTTCTTGAATTTCTGAAGCTCAAACTCCTCCAGCTCCTCCTCTGATGTCAACAACACAAAGACCAAAGCAGACCACTGGGCAGGTGAAAGATCAGCAGATGAGAGACTTCCTTTGCTAAGGTGGGTCTGAATGTCTTTCACCAGAGTTTGGTCGTTCAGTTCATTCAGACAGTAGAACAGATTGATGGATCTCTCTGGAGACAGATTAGACTCTAATTTCTGCTTGATGTACTGAACTATTTCCTTTTTGCTCTGCTCATTTCCATTTTTCTGTGTCAACAGACCCTGTAAGAGTCTCTGATTGGACTGGAGTGACAAACCAAGGAGGAAGCGAAGAAAAAGATCCAGGTGTCCATTATCACTCTCTAGTGCCTTGTCCACTGCAGTCTTGAGCAAATCAATCATTTTTTCACTTTTATTTTCCTGTTCTGTAGAGTCTTGATCAAACACATATTTCTTGTTGATGTCTAGAAACAGATGTGCATAAAGGGCTGCAATAAACTCTTGAATGCTCAAGTGAACGAAGCAGTACATGGTACCAAGAGTGATCCCTGTTTCCTCCTTAAAGATCTGGGTACACATGCCGGAGTACACTGATGCCTTATAGACGTCAATACCACAGGCTTCCAGATCTGTGTCATAGAAGATCACATTGTTTCTTTCCAGCTGATCAAATGCCAGTATCCCCAGTGAAAAGATGGCATCTTTATCCCAGGAAACATCTGGTGTATGTTCTCCATCATACTTTCGTCTGCTCTGCTGGATCTGAAATCTGAGGAAGTGTGTGTACATTTGTGTCAGAGTCTTAGGAGTGTCTTCAGTATTTGACTCCTGCAGTGTTTTGGAGGCATCATCAGCCTGATTGTTTTTCACAACATTATTTCTTTTCTCCTCTAAAATGTTCTGGAGAACAGTGGCTGAAATCCAGCAGAAGACTGGGATGTGGCACATGATAAAGAGACTCTTTGATTGTTTAACATGATCAATGATTTCTTTGGCCTGATTCTCATCTGTTAATCTTTTTCTGAAGTACTCCTCCTTTTGTGCATCATTGAATCCTCGTATCTCTGTCAGCCGGTCGATACAGTCAGGAGGAATCTTACTGGCAGCTGCTGGTCTGCTGGTGATCCAGATGAGAGCAGAAGGAAGCAGATTTCCCTTGATGAGGTTCGTCAGGAGAACATCCAGAGAGACTGGTGATGATACATCAGACCACGTCTCATTATCCTTAAAGTTGACAGGAAGACGACATTCATCCAATCCATCAAGAATGAACAAGACTTTGAACTGATTTCTTCTTGTAAGGTTCAGTCCTTTTGTCTCTGGGAAAAACTGAGTTATAAGGTCCATCAAACTTAGTTTTTCTTGCTCCTTTAAGTTCATCTCTCTAAATGGAAGAGGAAATATGAAGCTGATATCTTGATTTTCTTTTCCTTCGGCCCAATCCAGAACAAACTTCTGCACAGAGACTGATTTTCCGATGCCAGCAACTCCTTTTGTCAGTACAGTTCTGGGGTGCGTTCTCCGAAACTACCTTAACGCTACGTCGTTCTTAAGTTGTACCTTAAGAAGTACCTTATCGTTAATACGTGGTTTCCGAAACCTTCTTAGTTAAGTATACCTTCTGTAAGTCATGCGTTCGTAAGGTTGGTCTGGAGCGCTCTTAGCTATACCTTATCGCTGCTTACGGTTCATACCGCTAGTGGCCACCACTACGCAAAAAGATTTTTTACATCGCAGTTTAATTACACATAGAAAATTTTATATGAACTTTTAATATAAAATCTGATTTAGAATTAAAATTACATTTTTACTTTACTTTAAAATTATACACATAAAATACTTAAGTTGTTATAGCCTACACCCAGTGTATGGAAGTGTTTTCATTAATAAAGTTTCCATACACTAATGGTTGTTAGCTTTTTTAATTACTATCCTAAGGCACATCAGCTGGCGAACCATTTGACAGAAAAGGCTTAGGAGTCTATATAAAGAAAGATGAGTTTACACAAACTTTATAGCTATGGCAGCGAGACAGCGAGTACTTGTTTTAAATCAAAGACGGCGGCGTCCGCGGAGCCAGTTAGTGTATGTCAACTACTTTATAAGAGAACATTTTAGTCCACTGACTACCATGTCAGAAGAGACCATTGTAAAAAAAAATTGCCTGCCACGGGAGCAAATTCTGCAGCTCTTGCATCTTGTTGGCCCAGATTTGTCAAGGACAAACTCGACGGAGCTACCCCCTCAGCCCCGAAATTCAGCTGCTGGCGGCTCTTCGTTTTTATGCTGTGGGGAGTTTTCTGGAGGTTGTTGGGGATGGATATGGGCTGAGTAAGACCTCAGTGTGGCTGGGCGATCTCTTTTTGCGGACTTTTTTCACCGACATAGTGAATGTCGGTATGTCTCTCATGTTTGCGCTTTTATTGAGGAAATCATCCAATTACACAAATGAGCGATTTACGCCAATAATGTGATACGGCTGGTGGATAATCAGCATACGTTGTGGAGAACATTAACACACTTATGGCCGTGAGGGTTTGGGATTGTACACTTGCTAAATTATAAACACATACTCATATTTATTTCTGCATGTACGTATTTCAATAAGCCCCGATAAATGCAGTTTGTACTATTTCTAAAACGCTTCTTTATAAAGAACATTGTTTTCTCAATACTTTACCTATACCGCTGTGAAGGAAAGAGCGCACAATCGATCATCGAGGCGTCGATATCAACCTATTCAGCGCCTCCACCATGGACAGCAACTGCTAAGGTCGAACTTAAGAAGGTTTACCTTAAGCTACATCCTAAGGTATAGTTCGGAGAACACACGTAGCAAAGGTATACCTGTAGTTAAGGTGTACCTTTTGAGTATTCGTAGAGCGCTAAGAGACAACGTTATCGGAGAACGCACCCCTGATCTGCTTGTCTTGTTCAGGTGCTTCAAACAAATGTTTGCACTCAACCTGTATCTCCTGTGATTCATGACGTCTGGAAGCAACTTCAATCTGTCTCACCTCATGTTCAGTATTGACCAGGGGTGCGTTCTCCGAAACTACCTTAACGCTACGTCGTTCTTAAGTTGTACCTTAAGAAGTACCTTATCGTTAATACGTGGTTTCCGAAACCTACTTAGTTAAGTATACCTTCTGCAAGTCATACGTGCGTAAGGTTGGTCTGGAGCGCTCTTAGCTATACCTTATCGCTGCTGACGGTTCATACCGCTAGTGGCCACCACTACGCAAAAAGATTTTTTACATCGCAGTTTAATTACACATAGAAAATTTTATATGAACATTTAATATAAAATCTGATTTAGTATTAAAATTACATTTTTACTTTACTTTAAAATTATACACATAAAATACTTAAGTTGTTATAGCCTACACCCAGTGTATGGAAGTGTTTTCATTAATAAAGTTTCCATACACTAATGGTTGTTAGCTTTTTTAATTACTATCCTAAGGCACATCAGCTGGCGAACCATTTGACAGAAAAGGCTTAGGAGTCTATATAAAGAAAGATGAGTTTACACAAACTTTATAGACGGCGGCGTCCGCGGAGCCAGTTAGAGTTTGTCAACTACTTTATAAGAGAAGCAGCACGGAGCTCGACGGAGCTACCCCCTCAGCCCCGAAATTCAGCTGCTGGCGGCTCTTCGTTTTTATGCCGTGGTGGAGTTTTCTGGAGGTTGTTGGGGATGGATATGGGCTGAGTAAGACCTCAGTGTGGCTGGGCGATCTCTTTTTGCGGACTTTTTTCCCCCACATAGTGAATGTCGGTATGTCTCTCATGCTTGCGCTTTTATTGAGGAAATCATCCAATTACACAAATGAGCGATTTACGCCAATAATGTGATACGGCTGGTGGATAATCAGCATACGTTGTGGAGAACATTAACACACTTATGGCCGTGAGGGTTTGGGATTGTACACTTGCTAAATTATAAACACATACTCGTATTTATTTCTGCATGTACTTATTTCAATAAGCCCCGATAAATGCAGTTTGTACTATTTCTAAAATGCTTCTTTATAAAGAATATTGTTTTCTCAATACTTTACCTACACCACTGTGAAGGAAAGAGCGCACAATCGATCATCGAGGCGTCGATATCAACCTATTCAGCACCTCCACCATGGACAGCAACTGCTAAGGTCGAACTTAAGAAGGTTTACCTTAAGCAACATCCAAAGGTATAGTTCGGAGAACACACGTAGCAAAGGTATACCTGTAGTTAAGGTGTACCTTTTGAGTATTCGTAGCGCGCTAAGAGACAACGTTATCGGAGAACGCACCCCTGTTCACTACAACCCTGAGTGATATAGAGATCTGTGTAGATGTTCTTCAGAAGTGTAGAGTCACCTTGCTTTGCAATTCCTTCAAACACACATTGATACTTCTTCTTTAGGCTACACTTTAGCTGATGAATGAAGAACAGTTCATCTAAACAGAAACAAAAATACAGATATTGTTTAATCTTATTTTCTCTCTACATTTATAAGTGACACTCTGACAGATGATCACGAGTCTCTTACCTTCTAGAGTATCAGCAGCTTCATCTTGCTTCATCTCTCTCAGGAAGTAGAGCGTGAGATCAAGAGCTGCTTCTTTCATACTGCATCTGTTCTCATTAAAGTCCTTCACAAAGTATTGCATGTCCTCTTTTTGTAATATTTTCTTAAACTCTTCCAGTTCTTTCTTAAGAAATTTTATTATTTTGCTCTCAAGATCCTACAAAGAAAGACAAAAATGAATGAGAGAAAAATTATCTCATTAGGTCAAAATTATTTATTCATTAATGAAAAATATTCATAAAAAATAAAGTTGAGACAAACTTTAATTAGCTGTAAATATTAATAAAAATATGGTTTTGTTCTTATTTTATGGGTTCTTAAGAAGAAAAAAATAGAAATAAAAGTTCTGTCACAGCATAACAAATATTCAATGCATATTTGTTTATTATAATTATTAAATGTTCTTGAAAATGTGTTTTATTACCTGGAAGATCTGCAGGAGACTGTCTGTATAATTCTTGCGGTTCCTGTGAGACTGTAAATCTGGATCTAATGTTTCATACTGAAGCCTGATAGTAAATAAAATAAATCTAAATACTGCATTTTTAGGGAAAAACATGACCAAAATATATTTAAACATTTTAGCAAAGAGAAAAACAATAAATAAGTGATAAATTTATGGACTACAAGTAGTTTTATGATAATTATTCTCTGATACACTTTCTGACACAGTCTATGTTTAAAGAAAATAAGAAACAGATCAAATACCGTTTGGTTTGTGATGTTGTTTCTTCACTGAAGCTGGGTCCTTCTCCCTTTGACTCGTCACTCTTCACAGACACAGAGCTGGACACATGTGAGTCTGATCTTACACTAATGACACAAAGAACAAAACACTTTACTACAGGAGCTCCTTCAGTCTCATTTAAAGAGCTTCACTGTTGAGGATGGTAATGAAGCACAGTATAGACATGCATTTGTCCATCTATGACTATGGAGAGATGGAAAGACATATTCATGTTTGGCTGCATGATCTATTTTTCATGGTTAATTTATACCTCCTTGTGTCTGCTTGTGTGATTGTGTTACTGGAAAGAAGCTCCAGACTGAGTTCAATAAAGAGGAAATCAGTCATTTATTGTTTAATTTCATTCTTTTCTATCACAAGCATCTTAGTGGAGAAATAAGCCAACACCACATTATAATGTCAAAGATAATAAATACCTTTTGATAGATGTTGTTTTCTCACTGAAGTCTGGTCCGTCACCCTTTGACCGGTCACTCTTCACAGACACATGTGAGTCTGATCTTACACTAATGACACAAAGAGAGAAGAGAAACATTTCTACAGGAATAAAAAGCATCATATGACCCTTTAAATTAAGAGTCATTTTTAATGTCTGAAAAATAATTTAGGACCTAAAAACCAAAATCACTAACGTGAAGTAATTTACAAAGTGCATATCCAGTGCTGAAGAGTGATTGTAAAATTACAATTTTGATTTCCAGTTCTCAGATATTTATCATCTATTGGCTACTTTTTTAATATTTTTATGTATTTATTTATTTTTTTTAATTAGGAAGTTATGAAGCTCTGAAGTTGTGCAAATCATTTGTAAATATAAAACAGAGTTTGTTAAGGTTGTGTTTTTTCCAGCAATCCTCTGAAAGTGCAGCAGTGTTTAAAATGATTGTCTGAAAGCAGACTCAGTCTTACCTCTGTTTCTGTGAGAGACTCATCTTTCCTCTCTTCTCTGACATACTGCAGCTAAACTGTCATTGATCAGCACTGGTTTGAGACAACAATCTGCTGTTCAGTGTGACCTGGAGATGATGAGGTTAATGAGATCAAGAAATATGTTCAGTTAGCAGCAACAGCAACAAAAACACTATATAAAATAAAGTGAGCTACAAACTAATGCACTGCCATGTAGAATAACCAAATGATCTTAATGAGAAATGGCTGGTTTAAAAACACTTTCGATTTCGCGTCACAATAACAACAGCATAAAACAGAAGCGGAAATACTGAAAAACCTTCAGAAACACATTCGTTTTCAATAACCCCTTTCTGAAAACTTACTTGCAGTCTTCTCCACTAAGAAGAGAATTTATAAGTATTTGAAACGCTCATTTTTTTCTGAGCTTTAAGCTTGTACATGGCATGCATCAAATCCAACGAGCAACGCTTTCTCTCGCTATCTGCGTGTTTTCTGCAGTTACTTTCGTTTTCTTCTTCTTCGTGGGTTTTACTGGAGAGTCTCGAGCGAGCTGAACAGTTACTGCCACCTGCTGTACTGGAGAGAAGATATTACACCTAATACATTTAAACACTGCATTATTATTTTCACTCTTCCTGGACTGTTATCTATCATGTTTATTGTAAATGTCCCACATGCAGAGATTAGTATGTATTTGTTATTTGAGTAGTCTGTTCTCAGGGAAGAAGAAAACATTTTTCTGATCCAGGCAGGCACAGGTTTCCAGTGTATATGTACAATAGTTTAATAAATTATATTAAAACTTAATACACAATTAATAACTAATTAGCTCCACAATAATGTTCACTCAACACTGTTATAACACGATTTACTTTCATTCTTTCTCCTCCTTTTTAAAACTAAACATTTTTTTTAATAGAAACAACCAGGAAGTGAAATCATTTGAATCCTTTAACTTGATTCAAGCGCAATGTGATCATAATATAAGGGTTTGATTCTGCTTTATTGTACACTTTATTACTTGTTTTGTAAAAGTTAATTTAGAAATGGAATAACTAAAAAGGGAAGAAAAAATAGAAATACACATATAAATTAAATGACATAATAAATGGATTTTGGATGGGTTAAAAGCAGAGCCTGAATTCTGAGTATGGGTCACCATATTTGGCAGAATGTCACGTCACTTTTTTCCTTCAACCATTTCACCTTAAAGGTATAATTTAGGTCACCAAAGTCCAAAAGTTCAAATCCGCCTTCATCCTTCGAAGCAGAGAGCACCGCTTTTTTAAGGTGATGGTGTCTGTTTTCCCACACAAAATTTGTAAATATGGTATTTATATCTTTACATATTGAATCATGAACATTAAGAGAGAGAGCAGGATAAACTAATCTTGAAATCCCTTCTGCTTTCGTCAAAAGAATCCTTCCTAAAATATAAATATCTCTTTGAAGACATAAATTTAAAATTGTTTTAGATTTCTTCAATTTAGGTAAAAAATGTAGTTGTTGACGTTCCTTGTGATCCTTGCAGATATGAATACCTAATATTTTACACATTTCTTAACAGGTAAATGAAAAATGTTTTCCTCTTCAGTCTGATACAGGCATAGGATTTCACATTTAGATTTGTTAAGCATTAAACCCGAAGCAGCAGAGAATTGATCAATTTGATGTTTGTCATTCAAAAAGAGAGCTGTATCATCCGCTAGTTGACTTACTCTAATTTCCTTACCAAAAACAGACAATCCCTTAAAAATAGGACTATGTTTAATATGTAATGACATTAATTTATGGGGTTAGAATTGTTGCATTATTCCAAATAAATAGATTATGATCCACAAATAAATGTAACGAGATTCACAAAAATATATCAAATTCACAAATTAATATAAAGAGTTTCACAAAAAAATTTAAAACTCACAAATAAATAAAATCAGATTTGCAAATAAAAATATATATATTTACAAATGTGTTTAATGTCACAAACACAACTCTACCTGGTATTTATTTGTGAACCGCTGTCTGTGCATTTGTAAATCACTGCACGCATTTGTGGATCGGTTCCTGTGCATTTGTGGATTTGAAACACTTCTAGCGTCGACATGCAGATAAATCCACAAATAAGTGGACTCCACCCACCGTTTACTCAAGCCAATCAAATAACGGCCACATTGAGCTGACCAATCGTAGCACGTTATCGCTTCAACCAATCACGTTTTGGCTTACAGCCAGGGGAACTGCGGGAATAGACACCGAACTTGAGACCAACAACAGACAGTCAGGGCATTTCTCAATACCAAGTTCGCAGAGTCTGGACTTCCGTCCTTCCGAGTTTGGACATGCCAAGTTGGACTCAGAAGAACGAACTCTCGAGGACGGGAGGACGCGAGTCCAGTCATTCTACAAATGGAACGGCAGCGTACTTGATAGCTTCACTCAGCATGCATGTTTTACTTGAATTAACTTCTTTTTTATTTTCAATATATTAAATATATTAGTATTAAAAAACTAATATGTACCTACTCTGATTATTTTCACTTTATATTTATAATGAAATTGAATATAATATTAAACGACTGTCTCTTTTTTATTTTAAAAACTATTAAACATTAATATGTGGTTCAGGTAACATCAATACTGTGATTATATTTACGTCGTTCAAAATAAATAAAATATGTGGAAACAACTGCCTCTTTTCATTAAGAACAATCTAGCAATAAACCCACTCAGCTACAATTTAAATAAAAAAGCGGGAAAAACGGTTGAAAGGTGTAAATCAATTGTAAATAAGTGTAAATCAAAATGGAACAGCTTAGGATTGCCATTGCAATTGCTATTTATCAAGATGCTGAAGAGGAGGCTGCCGAACGGAGGAGACGAATCCTTCAAAGAAAAGCCAGGATGCAGCGGAGGATGGCGAAGAGACGTGCCATATTAGCATGTCTCTCTAGCATTGTACGTTTTTCTAATTATTCTTTCTTCATAAACTGCCCATATACTTATGTGGACTTAGTTAGGTATATCCAAATGAAAAGTCATAATAAAAATGTATTATAATGTATCATATAGGCACCCTATTTACAGACTACAAAGTACTATCTCACAAAAAGTTATGTAAACTATTGCAGGGATGTAATGAGACTACATTAGATTTTTCAGTATACCAAATAAACTGACAAGTACAATAGGTTTGACAGTTGATAACATTTAAATTAACTAGCTTACACTTCACACACCTTTTATTTGTCTTTGTGGTGCTCAAATAAGTTTATAGTTTATCATCTTTATATAGCTAGGTGCACATCATATTACTGCATTAACACAAACAGGACAATTTAATATCTATAATAATCATATAGGCTACAACTTTTAGACTCTGGGATGAATGTTGTGCTAGAGCTTATCAATAAATGAATGAAACCGAAATAGAGTATAAAGAAATACTTCACGAAAAGAGCAAATGTTAGAGGGAGATTTAATTATGGCAGATTTTAGTAAATTTTAGACAAAATCCTTAAAACAACTGAGTATATAGCTTATATTAAATCCAAAAATATAATAAATACAATGCAACGACAGTACATATAGTAACAACTTTTTAAAAGCAATACATATAACAAATACATAATACAACAAAAGTAAAAACATTCTTAATATATTATCTATATATTTTAACAGGAACAAAGTCCCACTCGCAGGTATTCACAGATCAATGACCAGGTACCAATCCTGGTCAAGTTTTTTTCTGGAGAGGATTTAAAGCCAGCTTTCAGGCTCTCCAGGAACAGCATCAACATGCTGGTACAGATGCTGCCCCGTCAAAAAGCCCATGGATGGAGCCGTGAAATTGAAGTACTTGTTACGGTTTATTGGCTTGCCTGTGGAGCATCCTACAGGGTCACATCAGATGACTTCAGCATGCCACTTTCAACAGTTTGTAGGACTGTTCACAATGTTGTGGAGGAGATGATGACCATCCTCCACAAAATTATTCATTTTCCAAAAGCAGAGGAAATGGATGAGGTGGGGGGTGGCTTTGCTCACCTTGCTGGCCATGAGGCATTCCGCTGTGCTGCTGGTGCCACATCAGGATTGTTCCTCCTGCAATGCCACAAAAAAGATGCTACATAAATAGAAAGATCTTCCCTTCCATCATTCTACAGGGCACCTGTGATGCTAAAGGCATATTTATAGATGTGTATATTGGCAATCCAGGCTCTGTACACGATGCCCTTGTGCTGCGCAGATCACCAATGTACCAGCAGGCTTTGTATTCACCAGCTGGATACTATCTTTTGGGAGATGGGGGATACCCTTGCTTGCAGCATCCTATTGCAATCATGACACCATACCGCCAGCCTGTCGCAAGTAAGAACACTTTTTTTATGTCAGACAGACAGACACACACACACGATAAACCAAATTTTTACTGTTATGAATTTGCAATACACTACACATTTTCTACACGATTTTTGATTAACAGGCCAAGTTGAAGCCCGATACAACAGGCATTATGCACAAGCACGGAACATCATCGAGCGCACTCGATGATGGGATATATATACTCGATGATTGGGATGTTAAAAACTCACTGGCGTGCAATTTTCTTGCGGGCCCTGGAGATCAGGCCACTGTTCACCCCAAAGGTGATTGGTGCCTGTTGTATCCTCCACAACATCTGTGTGATGGGAGGTGATCTCTTGGAGGAGGAGGAGGAGGAGGAGGAGGAAAGCCAAGGACAAAAAGACCGCGAGGATGGTGAGAATGCAGCAGTGGGTGAGAGGGACCTATCAGGGAACCATCTCCGAGGACGTCTGGCTGCGCAGCTTTCTTCTCCCGTGGAACTGCCTGGGTGTCTAACTGAACAGTACTACATCTAGACAGTAAACCTTTCCAGATGTTGTCATGTTCATTAAAAGAGCAACATAAACAGTTGAAATAGCTATGACATTAATTAGAAAGATAGGTATGAATAAATGTGCAAGTAGATGGGTATAGATACATTTATACGTTTTCTTAATTTTGGTATGTTCTTCTTGAGATTCAACTGCATGATTGTAAATAATTGTATACCACTATAGACATTGGATATTACATTATTTTATATTATTTGTGTTTTTGTTGTAAATATAAAGAATACACTGTTGCTATAACAATGATTTGCCAGGGTTGAAATTGAAACATTCATTTTTTATTTTTTTTTATTCAAATAATCTATATAAAATCATTTATCATTAAATACAACATTAATTTAGAATTTATTAAGTTTTTCAAACAGAGACAGATATGTCTCTGCTCTGGCTGTTGCTGCCCTCTCTCTCTCCTCTTCTCTCGCCAATGCTTCTCTCTCCTTCTCCTCTTCCCTCTCTGCCTGTTCTTTTAGAAACTCAAGAAGAGCCTGGCTGTCCCGTCGCCTCTTTCTTGACTGCTGGCTACTCCTGGCTTCCACAGAAGGGGTAGAACCTGGTGTGCTGACTGAGCCACCTGTAGTGGCAGTGGGTTTGATGCAACAACTACGGGCATAGTAACTGAGTGCTGCCCTTGGAGTGCAGCATCCATTGCAGTGTACCACTGCCAGGTGGCAGCAGTCACACTACCGGCCTCTACCCCTTTTCCTGTGGGTGGGTCCCTAAGCTCCTGAAATAAAGCAAAATGCTGTCATGTTCTCACCTCACGTTGTTCCACACTTTTAGACATTTTTTATTTTTGCTCTACACAAAGAAAGATATTCTTAAGAATTTTTGTAACCTAACAGTTTGAGGCACCAAAAAATTACACATGTCAGTGGTGCCCCAGAACTCTTAGGTTACAAATATTCTTCCTTTGTGTAAAGCAAAAAAAAAAAAAAAAAGAATAAATAAATAGTGTATACAGGTGTGAAACAACTTAAAATTGTAGGTGAATGGCAGAATGTTCATTTTGGGGTGAACTATTCTTTTTACAGTCTCAGAGTAAACAATGTAAACGGAGTAAACTACATTTTACAAAATAAAATGTAAGGGCCAATGCATCTATGTTAGGTTTCAAATATGACCGGAAAGTCTTTACACACATCTTGGTAAGCCTCTTTCAGTAACAGAAAGTAGAGAAACAGGCAGATTACCTTGTATTTATCTTTTAGGTTATTCAATTTTTTCTTTGCCTGTTTGGCAGTTATGGCCAAACCAGAAGTGGAACAAAATGCCTATAGGCAAAACAAAACCATAAAGATTTACATGATTCCACTTCAATAACGTATTCATTTTTATGGATGAAGACTGTCCAAATCTAGCTCCAAACCTTCAGACATACAGGGAATTATACAAGCACTCAAAATGAATACTCACTCCCATCCACTTTTGGAGGAATTGCGCCTCCCGGTGAAAAGCCTTTCGTTGGCCGCCCGCCACTCTATCAAGGCCCGAGTTTCCTCAGCAGTCCCTTGATAAAAAATAATGCTTAATTTAAGTTGATGAAAAATAATACAATTATAAAAGAATTTGTAAAAAAAATTTAAATAAAGACAAGCAAACTATTTGGTTAAAATGACAAGAGCACTCTAAAATAAGGTTTGCATTTGATATAAGTATCGTTAGGCAAACGTTAGTTAGGAAACTTTTCCCTCAGGCAAAACAATTGCCCATTAGATATACCCAAAGCAAAATATATCAAATGTTTATCCACTACAGAATCAACACAGGCAGCCCCATATTTTACAAAATGTTACAGGGCCTAGCTACTTTTTTGGAGGACTTGCCGAGGGTTAGGCTACTTTTCAACTCGTAACGAAATCGTTTGAGCAAATTTTCAAATAGTTCCTTAAAATTCGACGGTAGCTTTGAAGTTTAAACAACATTCTGGCATCAAAACTCTTAGAACTACGTTACATTTTGTGATAAAACAACAATAGTATTTCGAAATGTATAACTTACAGTTGTGAGTTTTCTCCTCCGCCATTGATGCTAACCTGGTTCGAGCTGAATTCTGGGTTATGGCCCGTATCAAGTCCGCACAAGTCACCACTCCATGCATCCTCGGTAAAAGGAGCGGAGCAAGAACACATCCGGGGATTTGAACTGGACTTGGCTAGATGTGAACTTTGAAAAGGGAAACAGTACTTGGGCAGCGACTGATGACATTCCACAAGTCCACAAGTAACGTTACAGACAAGTACGCATAACATGGCCGATCAGGCAAGACGCCCCCCCCCCCCCCCCCTGGATTTAAGCCAAAACGTGATTGGTTGAAGCGATAACGTGCTACGATTGGTCAGCTCAATGTGGCCGTTATTTGATTGGCTTGAGTAAACGGTGGGTGGAGTCCACTTATTTGTGGATTTATCTGCATGTCGACGCTAGAAGTGTTTCAAATCCACAAATGCACAGGAACCGATCCACAAATGCGTGCAGTGATTTACAAATGCACAGACAGCGGTTCACAAATAAATACCAGGTAGAGTTGTGTTTGTGACATTAAACACATTTGTAAATATATATATTTTTATTTGCAAATCTGATTTTATTTATTTGTGAGTTTTATATATTTTTTTTTAACTCTGTACATTTATTTGTGAATTTGATATATTTTTGTGAATCTTGTTACATTTATTTGTGGATCATAATCTATTTATTTGGAATAAAGCAACAATTCTAACCCCATATTAATTCAACCAACAGCAGGAACAAAAATGGCGAACTGATCTCAGTTCAGGGAATCTTTTGGTGGTGTTTGGATATAATATCACAGAACTATCAATGTTTTTATAAAGCATTTCAACGATAGATATAAAATTTTGTCCTAAATCAAAAATCTGAAGTGCTTTAAGTAAAAAATAGTGTTCTACCGTGTCAAATGCTTTATAAAAATCAAGAAATACTATCAGTGCATCAGTACTGATGTTATCAGAATAATCCAGCAGATCTAGAACAAGTCTTATATTGGAGCTAATGTGACGTTTAGACATAAAACCTGTTTGTGTTTCACGCATTATCTCATGAAGAACTCTTTAATCTTTTAGCAAAAATTAATGATAAAATGTTGTAGTCAATATTTAAGAGTGTAATAGGTCTCCAATTTTCTATCAATAAATGATCTTTATCAGGCTTAGGGAGAAGACGTATTAAACCTTGCTTCATGCTTGAAGACATTTCCTTTATTAAGATACATTCCTTAAATAAATCAAATAAAGGATTTTCAATCACTTCCCAAAAATGCAAATAAAATTCGACTGAAAGCGCATCATTACCTGGCGATTTACCTTTTTTCATTGAACTAACAGCCTCTGACATTTCTGATTTAGTAATGGGACGATCACAATTTACCTTAAACTGTTCAGATATAGTTGGTGTAAATGCTTTAACTGATTCGATGACTTTATCACACTCAATGAATTGAGTATTAGACTTATATATATTGCTATAAAATGTACCGACATATCTTGAAATGTTTAAAGAATCAGAGGTGATGTTATTATCAATTTTAAGAGAAGTTCAATTATTTCTCTTGTGATTTCGTTTCTCTAAAGCGAAGAAATAACTCAATTTTTTTCTCCTTGCTCTAGCCATTTTGCTCGTGATCTTACAAAAGCTCCTTTAGCCAAATCAATATACATATCACCTATTTCCTCTTTTCATTTTTTCATTATAGTTTCTTCTTCCTCTGAAAGATTATTCTTCATCATTAAAATATTTAAATTATTCATAATGCTTATTTCTTTTGCTATATTCTTTTTTTTTAATTGCTTTACTTCGTTTAATTGCTATTTCTCTAATTTTAAATTTGAAACATTCCCATTTTTGTATGTGATTCACATCTTTATCAAATAAACTTTCTGCTGCTTTTTTGACTAAATCACAAAACTCCTTATCTTTTAATAAATTATTATTTAGTTTCCAATAACCACGTATATTCCCATTTTGTTGTTTTGTTCCTGTTAAATGGATTGAGATTAATTTATGATCAGAAAATGGAGCATAATTATGTGATGATTCTGCCACAAATTGCAGACAAAAGGGAGATATAAGCCAAAGATCAATTCTAGACTGAGAGGATCTACTAACATTGCTCCAGGTCAATTCGTTAATATCAGGGTTTAGAAAACGCCAAACATCTATAATTGCTGGTTGTTCACAGATGTATGCAGTACTTCTGAATCTCGAATGTGGAGTTAATCTTACAGGTTCTCTATCTACAAGATCATCTGGAGCATCATTATAGTCACCTCCAACAATTAAATCTGCCTCTTTATATTTGTTTTTAAGGCTTCAAGTTTCAAACAAAGTTGTAAAAACATGATTTTTGCTTGAGCTGTATTGTTATAGTTGTATAAATTACAAACTATAAAGAAAGAATTGTCTAATTTGAGAACCAAGATTATCCATCTACCCTCATTTGAGCTCATTGATTCAATGATATCTCCTTTAAATTGATTAAGTAAAATAGCGCCACCTGCAGACTGTTGGGAGGCATGACAGAAATAACATATATCACCCCATTGTGTCTCGAGAGGGGGTTCGGCGAAAAATCGGCAGCTGTCAGCAGGAAGTGGCCGCCAATAAACCGGAAGTCAGCTGTCGCTAAAAACCGGAAACCGGAGGAGGTTGCCAGGGGCAGCAAGACAAATTAATAATAATAATTTCTAATACTCATTTAAATAAGTATAAATGTCAATATTATGTGACTCAAATATAAACAGAAAAATATGATTTGGCTAAACGTTAAATTCCAGCTGAATATTTATGTATGAATGCATATGCGTGTACATCAATGTTTGTGTGAAATAATGAAAGATATGCATACAACCACCTAGATATATTTGTATTTATATGAGAGGCACTTACTACTAGGTGTATGCTGTATATTTATTATACAGGCCACGCACACACACACACACACACACACACAGACCTGACTAAATGAGCAAAAGATACGTCTCGGCAATGACCTTTATTTAAAAGCTTTTTTTTTTGCTGGTTTTTTTTTTGTTAACATTTGTAGTAATTCAAGAAACAGACACAAACACACACACACAGTATCCATTACATTTGTGACAGACTTCGTATAGCACTGACTATGACAACATACCTTGTAAACAGTATAAAATACATCCAGTAAACAAGTAGACAAAAAAAGAAAAGTTACTCAGAATCACAAACAACAATCCTGAGGTATTTACAAGACCTTCAGAACAGAACTGAGGAGTTATACAGAGTTATTCCTCCTCCAGCATCATGCACCAATCACTGCAAAACCCTGGATGGGTGTTTTCAGAGTAAAAGCCTTGCATCTCTCCTCGTTTTCCTCTTCCAACATAGCCTAGAGGATTCAGAAGAAAAGTGAGACATAAATTACCTTAACAGGAGACAAGCATGCACAGCCATATGAATGATTATTCATATTGCATTTTACCATCAACCTAGCAGTGATCACAGTTTCATGCATAATGTGCATGCCTGGTAAGCAGTTGTTGTAAACCTCATTGCAGTGTCTACAGGGCTGCAGTGTGTACATTCTGTCAAATTCCTGGAATGACTCAGACTTTGTTCTCCATTTAGTTACACCTGTATATTGAGATGAGGAGCATAACAAAACTACATTATAAAAGATAAACATTCAGACATGTCAGACAAATTGAATGGGATGGCACCATTTTTAAATGTCTTTAAATCAAATATGTAAAAGAAAATACATACTGTCAAGCCAGCAGAAGTGTGCCCGCTTTCGAATGGAGTCCGTATCCACCAGACTTCTTAATCTGGAACAAACCAAAGACAGATTTAATAACGCAACATCACCCTCCTCCAGGACCACGTGAAGAAGAATATCCAACAGGAAGTATCTGGCAACTATTGGCTATTATAAACAAAGCAAACAATTACTGCAATTTCCAAACATCACAGCCTAACCTCCCAAAAACAGAATGTGCATCCTATGGGAGCAGGTAATACTTCAAACATTTAGAAGGCATTTGCCATAAAGCTACTATAATAGTTAGTGAGGATAAAGACTTTCAGTCTCTACTTCTGTCATATTGAATGTGCTACTAGTTATTTTTTTTAAAGCTATCTAAAGCCAGAGAACAAAATGTTGAACTGAACCACTGGACTAATATTTACAACTTCAACGCATGGGTTCACAGTCAAGGCTTAAGCTAGTTCCAGACTAAAATGCATGTTTGTGCCGTTTTAACTGAAATCATATCTTAAAATATGTCAGTGCCATGCTTTTGTCTCAAGATGCACACCAGTAATGTTTTTTCTAAAACACGTCTGTAAAAGATACTTAAAATGTTCTCATTTAACCACAGCCTAATCCTGGCTTAATCCAAGCCCTGTCTGTGAAACCAGGCCTAAAAGTCACGGAACGATGAACAGTTCCATTCAATTCTGTAAGTATTTTGCATTCACATGCTTCGAGCTTCACTGGAACACAGAACAGTTTTATTCCCCATGAAACTTCATGGACCAGAATTATACAGTGTGTAAACCTGAACATGGATACACAGTCAGTATCTCCATAACCACTAGGGTCAGTGGAGTCAAGGATGTGTATCCTTTTAAGTTTCAGCAGCAAAACCTGTAGAATACACAAAGTTTCTACAATAAAAGTTATTTAGTTACGAATACAACCTTTATCTAGAGAAAGAGGGGGGAATAAGCCATATTATGATTACCAAAAGTCAGACAAACCCTTGGATGAAAATGATAATTTTAAAAAAAGACATTTCCAAAATTAAAACACACACACCATTATTTGAAGACAACAACCAAAGCACAACTTGCACACAGGGTTCCAGTGACTTGACTTGCACAGAGGAAAAATGATACAGTCTTTTGAGGAAGCATCAGCCTGTCGAAGACACAACATAAACATAAGTTTCCCACAGACTAAATGCATCTATAAAATTATATTTAGACCACTTAGTGAATGCTATCAGTATACAAGGAGACTTGCAACCAGCATAACAAAATGTTTCTGTAGAGAATTACATACGTCATCTTTAAGTGACGAGAACATAACAGTTAAGAAGTAGTTATGACCTGACTTGGACCATGGTAAAGGCCCAACACAATCGATAAGATGCTCAAAAAGGTTGCCCTATGGCTGGTATTGGATACAAAGGAGATGGCTTTACAACCTGATTTGGCTTGCTTGTGCGCTGAAATTTGTGACAAGTTTTAATAAACTGCTACATCCCGCTTTAAACGTGGGCCAAAAAAAAAAAAACAGTATGCGATCATAAGTTTTACAAAGCCCCATATGACCTGCCACATCACCATGTGCAACTCGCAACACTTTACTTCACAAAGTAGTAGGTACAACTACCTGAAAAACTGGTTCACCTAAAATAAAAGAATAAAATAAAAGATCCCAAAATAAAAGAATCTAAAGCTCCAGTGTCTCTTAAGATCTTAATTGGAACATCTTGGTTGCCATTTACCAGGGACACTACACCATCTGAAATAAAAGCTGAAAAATCACATTGGGAAAACTCAGAACCAAACTCAACTATTGGCTGAAAAAGCTCACCATGGTGATCAGAGGCTGTAAAAGTCACTGCCAACACGGCAGATTTAAATTGACCTAACTTTTTTGATTTAAGTAGAGGACAATCTTTCTTCCAATGTCCTTCAACTAAACAATAGCGACAGGTATTAATATTTACTGGTGCTTTAGGTCCCCCAGAACCAAACTTCTGAGGCCTTTGGAACGAAGCTCCAGAAAAAGATGACCTATTCCTAGGAGTAAAGTTATTTTTATAGAGCATGTCACTGTTTGACTCAAAATGACTCTTATGCGTTAACCTGCACTCATCTGCAAGGACTGCTGCATCACTTGGAGACTTAACTTTACGTTCATGAATGTAGCAACCTGGTTAGACAATTTTTGAACTGTTCTAGCACAATCAAGTTAGACAGACCCTCAAAATTACTAACTTCAGAAGCTGTGCACCAACGATTAAATGCAAAAGTCAAATCGCGAACAAACTCACAATAGGCTTGTGAATCTTGCTTTTTCCTGTAATGAAAACATTGACGGCACCAGCTCGTAGACCTTCAGAACTGCTGATTTAACTTTAGCATAAATTTTACTGTCAGTTACACTCAGTGCTGAAAAAGCCTCACATGCTCGCATTGCAACAACAGTCATGTCGAAATCTGACCAAGCTCTAGCTTTCGCAATACACTCAAATAAAGTAAAATATGTATCTGGATCGGACTCATCAAATTTAGGCAACAAAGACAGACTCTGTGAAACAGCAAACTGTAGTACTTCTGGTCTATTGACATTTCACAATCGCGCTATTTCTAACTGCATTTGCAACAGCTCCCTCTGCTGTTCGAAAGTTAGTGAAGGGCTAGATTGAAAACTTGCACCCTCACTACTAGTAGACTGACCCCCAAGAACACCTACTTCCCTCAGACCCTGCTTTAATCTAGCTTTAACAGTCTCTTTAAGTTTTTTATCTGCAATCTCATTCTGATAAATCAGCAATTTCAATTAACTGCTCCTTAGTACACCTTTCTAAAACTGCCTCTGAAGGAGCTTGCACAAAACTACTTAGTCTAGAAATTTTCCTCAAACAATACAACTACAAATGCTGACAGAGAAAACACGGAGGTGCTCCCAAGCCGATGTAGGGGAAAAAGAGAAAAGGAAGCTCTACCCACGTTCACTGCCACCTACTTTTTTTTTTTTTAGCGAGCCTAATATTGCTTAGCCTAATAGGCTCATAGCCTGTGGAAAAAATGAGGGGACACAGACAAGTATAGGCCAATCAAAGAAAAAGGTACTTTATTGTAAACCAAAAATGATTAACTTTAACCAAAGAAAAAGGAATGAGGTGTGAGAATGTCATAATGTAAAGTGTGTGTAAAGTGCATGGATGAAGGAATCTGTGTGTGTGAACATGACTGAGTGAAAACTAAGTAAAACTATAAAGGAACAAACGAAACAGGATCCTACCTGGAGGAGCAGAGAGAGAGAAAAGAGTGATTATAATCAACCTAAATACCCTGAGCCCAGGTGGTTCCAATCACTAACGACCCACCTCTGCCTGCAGGAGGAACCGCCCCTGCAATGCAGAGGAGGGGCCGTGACAAGTTTAATATTCTAAAATTTGACTTTGCAGTGTGTATATGTCACAAAATAAATACATTTCATTTTTTCCACATATAATAAAGAGGATTAAAATGTTAAGCCACCTTCATTTCTAAAGGGCATCAGGTGACAAAAAAAAAAAAAAAAAAAACTAGCATCAATCATAAGTGATCTTTCTCTTTTTGAATTTGTTTTTAAGCACATCCTCTGCAGTCTTTTCTCTCAAGAACTGGTATTTGGTAACAAGGACTGAAGACACCTTGTGTTCACTGAAAACAGAGAAAACACTTTTACCCTCATCATAAAATTATCAACCTACTGCATTTCTAAATCACCCTGTACAGTATATGAGCTCATCTAATCAAACAGACTTTGTCCTGTCAAATAAAAAATCTCTAAGAAATGTTGGTAGCTGATAAAATTCTGGCCCTGTTGAAGCAATTTGTTGTGTTGAGATTGATCCAGGTGAAATATCAATATGAAGACCTACAGAAAAGGTTTGCAGAATAGTGCATGTTAGCATGATACATACAGCTCAATGATTTACAAATATAAAAAACAATCCGCAGACACCTGAGCAAGATTAGTTTCCCAGCATCCCCATGCATAATATGAATGCAATGAAAGTTGCTTTGTAATAACACTATCAACCAGAAGAAATGTTAAAGTCTGTAAGTTCTTCAGTACAACACATTAAATAATGATCACAGTCGCTAATAATTAGTAAAGGTGTCTACATTACTTTTAAACATGAAGAGTAGTAACTTACTTGTGGTGTCTGTGTCTTGCTGGACATCTCAGTCTTCAGGTTCTTGTAATCTTATGAATTTAACATGATCTTTTCTTTTTGGGAATATTTAAACTACCGTAGTCTCAGTTAGGTTCATTAAAGTGTCCCCATCAATTTCACTTTTGGCATATTTAGTAAAAATTATCAAAATTATTTTCATCTACTCAACAAACTCCAAACACATTTAATCTAATGCGACTACTAAGCATCTACTATCTTTCACTAAGACCATTTTTGTTTGTTTAATAATGTCATGAGTCCGGACTCGGTGTTTCTCCCTCTCACCACCAGAGGGAGCAGTTTCCCATTCTCCCGGACTCATTTACCCCAAACTCGACACACCTGGTCACGTACTCACACACACAGCTGTTGCCCATTGTCACAGACTCTACTTTCTCATCTCACTCACCACTCTGGCTGCCTGAATTAATTAATCAACAGGAGTCATAAAATTATTATAAAGAAAGTGCTCTGGTAACTAGCTGGCTAAAATCTTGAAAAACATCATCAAATAAAACATCTCGGAATAGGTCTTGAGGTTTGTAATGGTGGTATGTGGAATAATTAACTCTGGACCGGTAAACCGACTTAAAACTACTATAAAAAATAAATAAAAAAAGTTGCTAATGACACCTTACACAACACAATATGCATCACAGATAATGGTGTTCCTCATTAATAAACGTGCCTCATCTGATCATGTCTAAAAAACAGAATCATTTTAAATAAATAATTTGCTTTTGGTGTGGTGAAAATGTAACTGTAGTAGAGCTGTAAAATATGAAGATAATGGAAAAAAAAAACTATTTTTAAAGTCAAGAATTTAACTTCACTGTCTCAGTTTAACACTGAATAGCTTCTTGTTCATTTATAAACATAAACTTCTAGTGATGGGGTCCAGATGAAACACATCGTATCAACTCAAGGCCTAAACATTTTGGTTAAACTGATGGAGACCACAGCTGCATCTTACATCACCATTAATAACTGAATAAGAGTAAATTCATTGATACAGAGTATGTGAATTAGTGATTTATTAATATAACGAGCAAACTGTGTTCTAACTCAGTCTAGTCTTTACAGTACATCTGAGAAAAGGTTCAGGAAAGAAACCTAAATTACCAGTCAAACCTTTCTGAACGGAAGTCTCATCAGCTCATCTGCATTTATTTGATCCAGAATACAGAAAAAGCAGTAATACTGAGAAATATTTTTACTACTTAAAACAACTGTTTTCTATTTGTGCTTCATAAGAAACTGGTCAATAAACAATTAATATTATTATTATTAATATTTATATTTAAAACAGTTGAGTACTTTTTTCAGGATTCTTTGATGAATAGAAAGATACAAAGATTAGCATTTATCTGAAATTATTATAAACGACACCATTCAAAAGCTTGGAGTCGGTATAATTTTTATTTTATTTATTTTTTGGAGGGGGGGGGGGTTGATAGAAATTGATACTTTTATTTAGTAAGGATGCATTAAATTGATCAAAAGTGATGATAAATACATTTATAATGTTACAAAAGATTTCTGTTTCAGATAAATGCTGTTCTTCTGAACTTTCTATTCATCAAAGACACCTAAAAAAATTATACTCAGCTGTTCTCAATAATAATAATAATAATAATAATAATAATAATGTTTCTTGAGCAGCCAGTTAGCATATTAGAGAAGATCATGTGACACTGAAGACGAGTAAATTTATAAAATTATGAAAATGAACTGAAAATGCATAAATTAAATTACAATTTAAAATAGATCCATATATAAAGCTGTTATTATAAATAGTAAAAATATTTCACAATATTACTTTGGTGAGAAGAGACTCCTTTAAAAACAACAACAACAAACATTAAAAATCATACTGTTCAAAATATGTTGTCTGTTAGTGTAGGCTATATATGAGCATTTTACCACAACAACAGGTCCTAAAAAATTTCTTCTACGTGATAAAACTGTGTTTCTCTCCCTGCTGGTCCTGGCATGATGTGTTCATATTAATAAATAACTCTCACAAAACACTAATTACGTTATATTTACCCTATATTCTCTTCTGAGCAGTCAAACGATCCAAAGAAAACATCTTTATAAGAGAAAGAGAAGTCACTTACAAAATGAGATTGGATGAACATAAAAACACAACTATAAAGATAACTATAACAAAAAACACGTATTAAACAAAGGTTTAATAATAGTGGACCCTGTTCGAAAGTGTTTGAAAGTGTTTCGTTTGTTCGTTCTATTTATTTACTTGTGCTGTTTACACAATGTTTCAGTTTTTCTTTTCATAGTCTTCACTGTAAAATAAAATATACAGTCAAACCAAAATTAATTCAGACACCTTCAACATTATCACAGTTTATTTGCTATAGTTTAGAAAATGGTAATAAAATATAACAAGAACTCAGAGTTGAACTGTGTCAGATTCATCTTGATAATGTCAGATATCTTTGATAGAAAGATATGTAATGGATTACAATCAACAAACATTGTTAGAATGACAATATTTACACAACTATCAATACTTTGTTGATCATTTACCGAGCAATGCTTCATTTAGTCAGTGGTGTAGAAATGTTGCATTAGCAATTCAAGAAAAAACACGCTCAGGTCAAAGTGTCACTGGTGTAGTCCACTGTATGAAGAATTTTTGTTCATAATATGTGACCGTTTACTTTATTTTGCTGTCCTCACTTACATAAACCACCAGTGTCCTGCACTCACTAGTAAAAAATATCAAATATTATATATTATAGAATTTGGAAACAAATTGGTGTCCAATTTGTTTTGCAACTGATTGTGGGCAGTTTTAGTCACTGGAGTGTGCACAGATCCACATTTCAAAAATCAACCTGAAATGGTAGATCATCCGGGGACTTTTGTCATACTCTTTTCAGCATACTTTGGGACACACTTATTCTAATCTCACATACTATTCAGGATGGATAGTGTGAACACTGAGACGCAGGGCTTGTTTTCCCACATTAAGACCACAGCTGACACACAATTTCTTTATGTCAGTGAGTAATTATACCAATAACTCTGAGTTTATTGTTACTACTGTTGACATATATATTCATGTGGTCTACGTTTAAATGTTAAATGCATTTTAAGACATCTTGCCATACCAAAATTGGAGGTTTCTGTATAATGACCCTTGACCCCTGTTGTGCTGACATCGGTGAGCTAGTGAAAACTGTGAGCAGGGGTCTCTGTTCAGCAAATGTTCTCGCGGGAGCAGAGCGCGCACACGTTACATTAGAAACTGAACCGGAATGATCCGCATCAGAGGAGCTGAGCGCTGTGTAAAAGATGATTCATGTCTTAATGCTAGAGAAAACATCCACTGAACAAACTAGATACTGTCACGAGCATCTAAATGCTTATATAGAAAAGAAATGAAACATTAATGCTGCTGCTGTCTGCTAACATTTTAGGCTGTCCACTAAGAATTGTTTCTTTATGAGATGTTTAGCACTTATTATGTATAACATATTCGGATTATCTGATAAATGTAGGTCTTAATTCTCATAAATCCGTGACCCCCTTGTGAAGACTTCGACTGTGACTCAGGATAATTTTCCCATCCCGGTCATCTGGTTGCCACATCGCCGCTCTTCCATCAGATCAAATGGTAAGTGTCAGTGTCAATCTTGAAAACATTTGTTTGCTCATACACGCGCCTCTCACATCTCGGAATTCGGTTTGCCCTGCTACTGTAAAGATGGCCTTAGTGAATGCGAGGTCAATATCGAACAAATATTTTATTTTAAATGATTTGTTTACATCTCACTTCTTAGACTTTTTATTTGTGACTGAGACCTGGTTAAAACAGGGTGACTTGTTGCCTCTTGCCGAAACAGCTCCTCCTGACTGTGCTTTTTTCAGTTCTCCACGGGCCTCTGGACATGGTGGTGGAGTTGCAACAATTATTAAAAACTGTTTCAAATGTAAGTCTGTGCCTACGGACACCTTTTCCAGTTTTGAAGTCCAGTTACTGAAGGTTGATTTAAATGGTCCTATGCTATGTTCTCTGATTTACAGACCCCCTAAATGCAATAAGCATTTTATTCAACAATTTTCAGATTTTCTCTCTGATCTGGTTACTATTTATTCTTGGGGATTTTAACATTAATCTCTGCTGCCCTTCTAGAATGTTGGTCAAAGAATTTGTAAATATTTTAGAGTCTTTGAACTTTGTACAATCTGTATGTGGTCCAACTCACAATTTGGGTCACACACTAGATTTGGTGGGGTTTTAATTTCAAATCTGGAGGTTATTGATGCGTGTGTGTCTGACCATTATCTAATTACGTTTGAATCTGAGTGCTTTCTCCCATCTTCTATTTGCCCTCAGCCTTCATGTCTCTCTCGAGCTATTCACTCAAATACTGCAAATTTGTTTTCTTCACATTTTAATAATGATTTTCTGAACGAAACAGATACTGAATGCTTGACTGAGATATTTTATAAAGCATCCTCTATATCTATGGACACTGTTGCTCCGCTTAAGCGTAAAAAGATGAAGGTTGCTGGCCAGCTGTGGTTAAATGATGTCACCCGCGCTTTCAGGAAAGAGCGTCTAAAAAAACGCAGAGCGAAAGTGGAAAAAAAGATTTTGACATTTTAAAATGAAGTCTTTTCAACTATCAAACGGCAGTAAAAAAGGCTAAATCAAACTGCTTTTCTCAATTAATTTCTGACAACGCTAAGTGTCCAAAAGTCCTGTTTGATACGATTGACTCTATTCTAAATCCGACCATGAATATTTCATCTGAGGCCTCTACTGAGCTTTGTGAAGATTTTTAAAACATTTCACTCAAAAAAAATATATGATATTAGAAGCTCTATTCTTCCATCCGAACCATGTCACTTGCAATTGCCTTGTCCTATGAGTTGTCTAACTTTAAACCTGTCCTACTCAGCTAGTGTCGTGTCTCAGGTGTCAGAATATAGACTTTATTGCTCAAAGCAACAAAGCCGAGATGCCGGGCACCGCATCTGAATCTTCTGTCTGCCCTTATCTATATACCTTATTTGGTAGTTCTGGTTTTTAATTGGCATTGCCTGCCAAGTTTGCCACCCCTTATCATTATATTTTTCTTAATGGTGGAATTCGGCCAAATCAACAATTAAAAAATCTCTCCCTATTGGTTGGCTATGTTCACGTGAGACATCCCCCCAAGTCTGTTTACTACTGATGTCAGCACTTGGAAAGCACCCAAAGTTCACAGGGTTAGTTTAGTTCACAGGTGCATTTCAGTGGTTAGTTTAGTTCACAGATACAACTTAGTGGAATATTACCAGGACCTCCCAGTGGGAGGTCTTTTATATGTCCAATCCTGTTCAATACTACTAGTACTGCCCTATGGGAGGGCCTTTATACACCTGACCCTCTTCATGACATCCAGTATTTGGGAATAACTCAGCATATTGCTTTCTTTCATAGTTATGCATAATATTATAAGGTAATACCATATTGAGTAAATAACATAGAATAACACATTTGTATTGAGTAATACCAAAGAATAACAATACTAGCTGATATAATCTCCACTATGAAGTGTTCTGGTTCTAAGCTAGATATTATCCCAGCTCGTCTTTTTAAGGATGTTTTTTTCTACCATTAGTCATATGGTAACTGCTCTCATAAACAGTTCTTTAGCCAAAGGTTTCGTTCCAGCTAGTTTTAAACATGCAATTGTACAACCAATGTTGAAAAAACCTCAACTTGCTCCAGAAATGTGCAGTAACTATCGACCAATCTCTAAACTGCCTTTCATCTCTAAGCTTTTAGAGAAAGTAGTTTTTTCACAGCTCCAATTTTATTTTAATTCTTTTAACATTTTGGACATGTTCCAATCTGGCTTTAGATCATTACATAGCACTGAGTCAGCTCTGTTGAGGGTTACAAATGATATCTTGCAACCCAGGCTCATTGGAAATACGTGAATCTGCCTACATTTTTGCAAAACCCAAAAAACGTACCTCCATACACGTTTGCCTGCATTTTTCGGGTGAAACATCCACTAGAGGCGCTAAGTGGTATACGTTTTTCTCCGTTCCAGATGCGTGTTTATTAAAGGTTATAAAGGCCACAATATCAGTAAATAATGTTCAGTCGTCTCAGTATACACACATTTTAATATCAAATAATTAATTCCAAGCTTTTGAGGTGCCAAGGATGCGTGTCTGAGGATAAACGTCCGATGACCATCAGCCATCAAGGTGGATCGGCTCGCACTTCCCCGAGGTAAGTTACGTTGTTTACTGAAGGAGTAGGGCATTGCCTCGCAAACGGAACAATGAATTATAAAAATGCATGTGTATATTTTAGTTTTCTGTGTTTATTAAACGGCAGGGATTCGCGCGCACATGACCGTGTTGGCATACGTACCAAACCGCACAAAACTAGTTGGCAAACTATTCTTGAACGGTGAGCAATTATTAATTTGTAGCCTTGTAGTCTCTGGTGTCTCGCTACCGAGTATGAGTTGATTGTAAGCCGAATAGCCTATATAATAAGACATCGAAAGCATAAAGCATTAGTTTTGCCTGAACGTAACCACATTACCTTTCAGTCAGGTGGTTTTGTTATGTACTCGGTGAAACGTACAGTAAGTTTACTAGTGGACACCCACTTCACTTGACTCTGATAAATAAATATTATTGATCCCATAATCTCAATTGATCTCTGTTCTTTTGTTTTCAGTAAGCTTGCTTCTCTGCAATTTTTAACATAACGACATGCAAATAGAGGGCGTATTGCTCAAATGTAACTGATCTCTATACAGCATAACGTTATATTTTTATGTGTTCTTTTGTTATAGATCAGTGAATATAATCAAATGTAAATGTGGTACAATGGACCCTTTTCACAGACTGAATTTATTTATTTATTTATTTATTTTTAAGTTTATGTACATTTATAATACTACACTTTGTGTTATATTACCTTTGCATCAAATTGCCACCAAAAAAAAAACTACTTAACGCTGCTGTGAGGGTGTTTATAGCGGCTATGGGTGTGACGTAAAATTGACGTCTTTCTCTCTTCTGACTGCCGTTATTAATCTCGGTGAAGTAATAAAATGTTACTTTTTTGAATTTGCGAAAAAACAGTGCAGATTTTTTCTTTTGGTATTTGAGCAAATGTGAAGACAACAAATATATTTAATGTAGTCTCTCGTTCACCGCTATAAAACTATGATGACTTCCGCTTCTGAATCTGAGAAACCGGGAAATGTAAAAAGGGTCAACATTGAGTGTAATAATGGCTACCAAGGATTTGTCTGATCCAACTGCAGAAGACATGGAAAAGGAATTGGAACTTGACATGGATAAAATGATGGCTGATTTGCAAGAGATGCAGGAAGTAAATTGTCTCTCAAACGGTTTAAGAACAATGATACTGTTCGTATTGTAGCATTTTTTCTGGTTGCATACTAACTTTAGTTATTGTTATCATTATGGCTAGGAGGATACGGCTCTTAAATCACGACCTAAAAAGAAAAAGAAAGCCGTTCCAAAGATCAGATGGAAAAAAGAGACAAAAAAGGTCTCTTGGCATATTCAAAAAGAGAAGCCAAACAAGGAAAAGGAGGCAAGTGATAATATGTTTATTTTCTCTTAATTGTCCTGTTCTCACAAAGAGGCTTATCACTATATTACACTGATGTACAGGTAAATCCAGAGCTTCAGTGGTCCATGCATTAACAAGCAACCAAAATCAGATTGATCCTGGTAAGCCAATTGTGTTCATTTAGTAGAGAGTTTAAAAAAAGAACATTACAAATATACACTTATGGTTTAACTGACCCATTTTTGTAATTTATTCTAGAAACTTCTAGTGCTGCTGAGTCTTCAATGTATGACTATGTTTCTTCAGATATAGGCATCAATGCACAGTGTGCTATTGGTAAGTTGCAAAAGACCTCAATCTTGTTAAGAGTTTCCTTCTCATTAACTGTGTTTTGGTAAATTAAAATACAATTAGGCTAGATCATGAACATTTTTGTTTTCTTATATATGACTTTTGTCTTTCAAGACATACAGTTACAGCAGCTCCATGATGCTCTTATATCTGAGAAAAGTATGTCTGCATCTCACAACTGGACTATAAGACAAATGGTGTCAGAAAACCATTGGCTGGAAGCAAGACAAACCCTCTTGGATTGTTCGCTTGCCTCAGACAGGGTAGATTGCCTGTCTTGTAATCATTTCAGAGTGAAGGCAGCGGTGATAAGGTGCAAGGACTGTTTGCCAAAACCACATTACTGCAACGACTGTGATGTGTCAACTCACAAACACCTTGCTTTGCATAACAGGGAGTGTTTTTTAGAAAATTTCTTTAAACCTATCCCTCCATCAAAATGTGTAAAAGACATCAATGGCCAACGCACATTATGTGAGCAAGGTAAGAAAAACTTATTTATGAATACACAAGTCTAGTCTAAGTCATTCGTTAGTAATGTTCTTTTTTTCTTTAGCATGTTTGTTACCCATCCAAGAACCTCAAAATATGTGTGATTGTGTGCCTCAAAACATGTCTGTAAGTGCTGGCCGATTAGTACATCTCATCAACGTAAATGGTATGTACTCCATAAAACCGAAATATTTATTCAGTCCAATTTTTTATTATTCAGGGTTGTCATTGATTGTAACTTATTTGGTTTGCATTGTAGGTCGCTATGACCTCTCTTTGCCTGTTTGGTGCTGCATTACATGCCACAAATCATGGACACCAGAGCTGCAGGACCTTATACAAAGTGGTTACTGGCCAGGCTCTGTTGCATTTCAAACGGTATATCAGGTTGACCTATTCAAATCTTTTGAGCAGTTCAAAGTCACTGCACCAGGCCTCTCAAGACAAGCATTTGTCAAGATGTTAGAGCAAAGGTCAAGAACATTTGGACGGGTACGTTTTTGTTTAAAAATTGAATCTAATTTGGTAATGAACTTATCCTTACCCCCAATTAATTAAATGTTTTCCTTTTTCCACTGCTAGAGTGATACTATTTGTGGCAAAACATTCCAAAAAGCATTTTTGGAATGGACCTATTGTCGTCATGAAAAAGAGAAGCTCAGTGGAATAGATCACTTCTTATGCCCTGCATGTGTCCCAGATGCAGTTGCAGTGTCTGCAGATGGGAACCGTAAACTATACCGGTTTAACAAAGCCAGAGAGTAATAGCATAACCATTATATCAAAGGAATAAATATATATATAGAGTAGAGGAGCAGCCTTTCTTCAATGGAGTTTTCATTGCCAAGGATGAAGATGTGGCAACATTTGTTGATTTAATTAATCAAAAGACCAACCCAGTAAGCTTCCTTAATTTTATTAGTATTTTTGTTGTTTAACTCAAATATTACTCTTTACTGATATAGTTTATTATAACTGTCTTACAGGTACAAGGAAGAGGCACATGTGGAAAATCCACATGGGCTGCTGCTAGGGAGACCTCAAAGAAGTCCAGCAATAAATTGGATGGGGAAGGGTTGGAAGTGGCTGTTTGCAGACACAACATCTTGCTTAAAGGACTGAACATGCAGAGGGGTGAAATATTTGCTTATCCAATGTTTTTGCAAAAAGAAGTGGCCTCAAAAACAAACTGCAGATTCTTCTGCACTGACGTCATGTGTCGATATTGGCCCTACTTGCAAAAAGTTGCACATGCAGTTCCATGTCTGCAGCCGTTAACAGAGATGAAGCCTTTTCTTTCTGTTAGGCACGCAAAGGGACACTCTACCAGCTGTGAGGTAACTTTCTGTTTTAAATGACATAAATGAAAAAAATCACACACATTATCAGTACTTGCACACGCATCAAAATAGCTTTATTAACAATGTTTCGGTCCCAAAACCTTCATTAGACATGTAGGTACCTTTTTGGTTTTTGACCTGTTTTTTGGTCTATTCTCCTACACATCTATCTATTACCTGCTGGTGTGTGAGGGTAATTGTTGATTGATTGTTTTAAATAACATGAAATTGTGCAAGGTCTTTAATCTTGTTTTGTCTATTAAATTGTGCCGTGCTTGTTTTTCATAGGTGCAGTGGAGTGGTAAAAATCAAACTGGAGCAGGCACTACAATAGGGGAAGAAGTTGAGCAAGTTAACAGTTTTTTGTCACGTGTTGCTCTTACAACAAAATATATGAGTAAGGCTGGTAAGTGTCATGTAGGCTAACAACCTTGTATTTTTGTAGTCCATAGATTGAGACAATACCCAGCAAGCAATTTTGCATTTAAAAGACGTCTAATAGCCGTCCAAACACAGCCCAGACATCTAGGCTAAAACAAGGCAAAATTTGGGCTGTCAGTGAAAATTTAATAGATCAAATGAAACCAAACACCTTGTAATTACTGTTGACTTTGCGTACATGATGGAATATCATGCATCTCGCAAGTTATTTTGGCAAAAATCCATGTAATCAAATTCAAGGTTATTTTGGCTAAAAGTGTTACTTATTGCCAGACTATATTGGGTCTATAGTTAACCTAGACAGTGAAATAATGGCTATTGCTTGCTGGGTAGTATGTATAACATTCCATAGTAAAATATAAAAATGCAGTTTGCTGAAAAATCATAGGCAATTGAAGTAATTACCTTTATATTTGTGCTCATATTAGTAGTTTGACTTTTCATAAATTGCTTAAGCTTGGAATGTGAATGCCCAATGAATAGGCATTTTAAGGGTCTATGTTTTTATGTGTATAAAAGCTTTGCTTTTCCCGTTTAGCACGAGTGGATATGATCACACTTCATGCCCAAGGATGGAATGAGCAAAAGAAGAAAAACCTGCACATTTACTTGTCTCAACGGTACATCAAGGTACTACACCTTTAAAATGGTGTTGTTTTAAACCATACATTTACTATACAATTTTTTTTAATCAATTAAGTGTATAATCTCACCTATGTTTTAGACCGTGCAAAAGATGAAGGAAGCCAAAGAAGATATCGAGGCTGTTACGGCAAGCTTGACCAGGTCTAAAGAAGAGCTGCACCAATGGGTGTGCGATGTTAGGCAGTGGGCAACTCAAGGTGCATGCTTAATTTTTGCTTTCCATAGTTTTATTCGTAACACTAGAATAGGGTGGCCATTTCCATAACCCCAAAAAGGAGGACACATTTTGATGGACACATTTTCAGAGTTGTGGAGTAGCATCTCATTTGTGCGAAAGTGGTGAAAATTCATTATTCAAGCATAACTAGTCGCACGCAACGCTCGCGAGTTTTTCCTTGATGAGAGCGTTAGACAGAGGCTGCCAGGTGCATGAGATTTGATCTACGATGTACACCTATGTGTAGCAGAAGAGGCAAAAAGTGTTTTTTATATATATAAATTCGTGCTATTTTGTCCATTCTGGATTAAATGAGGTCTGACGTTTCGGCATGTTAACGTTATGATATGACGTAGCCAGCACGTGGACTCGTGGAGGCTTGTTTACTTTTTTAACCAGTGATATATCAGATATTTATTTGACACCGCTTTCAGCCAATTATTTGTTTGACCAGAGATCTTACGGCATTAGACGCTATGCTGCTGCGTCCCAATAAAGATTCTAGAGCGGGTTTTTTTAGGCCTATTCAGCGCAACTCCAAAAAGGAGGACAAATGAGTGTCCGGCTTGAGGCTGCGCCGGACAGGGGGCTTAAAATCCGGACTGTCCGGCCAAAATCCGGACGTATGGCCACCCTACACTAGAATAGTGTTCCATCATTGATGAATAACTACACAGGAATCAATCAGTAACAATTTTTTTCATACCTCCCAGAGGTATGAAACTACTATAACAAAAAAAAGTACTTATTGAGTAGCTAATAGTGAACTAATTCGTTAATCAGAGTTTCTTGTTGGGTAGTAGCAGTTACTTGAATGTTAATAGTATGTTACTCATTTGTTCCTGTGTAGTTATTCATCAATGATGGAACACTATTCTAAAGTGTTACCTTTTTATTATAAATGAAATATCTTAAAAGACTGTTCTTGCTTAGTTAAATAAATTAGTAATTATCTTTTAAATGTCCGGATTCAGTAGTCTGATATGCTATTTTAAACAGTTCCCGATGGCAATAGAACCGATGATCCAGTGGGTTTGCAGCATCTGATTGAAGGGCTGTATTTAGGCATTCAGCAGAAAAAGAGAGATTTGTATCGCACTACAGGTAAATAAAATGCTTTATATATCTGCTGTTTCTTATTTAGATGATCATAATTTTAAAGGGCCTGCTATAATCACTAGCTCTTGTCAATTTTTCCTTTGTTGTATATTTGACCCAGATCGCAACAAGCAGCGGCACAAAGTCCGACAACGGATTGTCGAAGAGAAGAAGTTGTCTGACGCAATATCCCAGTACAATTCTCTTCCAACAAGCACCAAAACCTTGAATTCCGCTGATGACTTGCTTGCTGCAGAAACCCCTATCTGGCCATGGGAAATGGGTATGACCTTAATTTTTTATGTTAACTATTTATTTAATTGATAAACTTGCAAAAACAATGCATCGCACAATATATTTTTTTTTTTTTTTGGCTTGTTGCATACCAAGCTTATTTTCTATTTCAGTTGATGATGCTTCACTGGCCATGAAGAAAAAGGTCTTTGACAAGCTGATGCAGGTAGAAAGACTTGAGGAAGAAGAGGCTATACTTGTTGAGGAGATGAAAAGACACTGGAATCACATCTGCAGAACTGTCAAAAATGTAAAAGATCAGATTGATGCATTGTCAGATGGCCTAGCTATGAAGAGTAAGTATTTTTGTTTTGTCAAAGTCATTGATTATTCAATTTGAATACTTGTGTTTCTCTTTGAGGTTTAATAAAGAATTTTGACAGGCATGGCTAATTTAGTGTATTGATTTTCATTGCTAGGTTCCCTTTTAAATACTTGAGATTTCCTATATTATTTAAAATGGCTCACAATTTAAGCAGGATCATTATTGTAAAAGTATGGTTCTGTTTTTTTTTCTTCTTTTTTATATATAGCCTATCCATCAGGACTGTCAGAGCATGCATATTGTGGCTTGCTCTGTCTTCTTCGAAGGCAGAAAGGGTGAAAGAAGCATACCACCAAATAGTCACTGGATGGGATAGTGTGGCTGTCCTTGAAGAGGATGACGGTGGTGACTATTATGAAAGCCTGTCTACAGATTCATATGATTCAGCTGACGAAGACATGTAAATGTTTCTACATTTCTGATCTTCCAGTGGTCTCTAGTGTAAAGTATTTTTACTGTTTTACTTTTTTTTTCTTTTTATCTGCATTACAATGTACAACACTGTAGATTGCACTTCTGAAATAAACAAACACTCTACTGTATGTATTAAAAAGTTAAAGAAATGTTTGACTCGCTCTTTTTGTGTAATAGGCATAAACACTCAAATGTAAAAGGGTGTAGTTTTGTTTTGATGTTTGAACCATTTAGCCAAGTCCTGTGGCATGAGCTTTATTCATTTATACAGTTTTCCTAACTTGAGCTTGGCCTTATGAAAAAGTAGCATCGTTCTTGTAATTGTTTATTTATAGCATTTGTTACAATACGCATGGAATTACAGGTAAGACCATTGATGGCTCCTCCATGCTAAGGCCAATGTTAACTTTTTTCTTTTTTATCTCTAGCATTTGTTATGAAAAATGGCAACCTACACATTTAGAAGCTATACATCATGCAACAGTTGTAATATAAATCTTTAATGAAAAATCTATTCCATTTACTGAATATCTTTTATAGTCAAAGTTTGCTACAATAAATACAATAGAATGTGATGAATTCTAGTAAAGGTGGTCATGAGTAACCCATCTCTTCACAAATTAAGCCCCTGCAAATGTAAATACATTTTTGTCAATGTCAGTGTCACCTTTATTTATATAGCGCTTTAAACAAAATACATTGCGTCAAAGCAACTGAACAACATTCATTAGGAAAACAGTGTCAATAATGCAAAAATGATAGTTAAAGGCAGTTCATCATTGGATTCAGTTATGTCATCTCTGTTCAGTTAAATAGTGTCTGTGCATTTATTTGCAATCAAGTCAACGATATCGCTGTAGATGAAGTGTCCCCAACTAAGCAAGCCAGAGGCGACAGCGGCAAGGAACCGAAACTCCATCGGTGACAGAATGGAGAAAAAAACCTTGGGAGAAACCAGGCTCAGTTGGGGGGCCAGTTCTCCTCTGACCAGACGAAACCAGTAGTTCAATTCCAGGCTGCAGCAAAGTCAGATTGTGCAGAAGCTTTCAGAATTCATTTCAAAGTCCAGAAAATTTTTAAACATTAACTTTTGAGAAATGTAGTATGAGGCTTTAGAATGGCTCTACATTATGCCTATGCCCTTCAGCCAAAAATATATACACTAGCCTACAAATGAAAGCAGGCTTCTTGTACTGTGCTTAAAGGAATAGTTTGCCCTGTCATTTACTCACTTTCAAGTTTTTCCAAACCTGTATGAGTTTTTTTCTTCTGTTAAGCATTTAGCAATCACCATCTCACACCTGCATGTGCATAGGAGAAATGACCAAAAATATAGAAAAAAAAGGGAATCCTGCACACTATCGCTGCTTGCAAAAGAGTATAAAAATGTATTAATAGCAACGTTTCTGTCTCATGACCTTCATTGGGCTTATACAGGTATATAACTTGTGTCTCCAATTGACCTATGCTGGATGTCTTTGGACTGTGGGAGAAAGAGAAGCCGGAGAAAACCCAAACAGATACAGGGAGAACATGCAAAGTCCCCACAGAAGGGCATCCTGACGGGATTCCAAACGGGGACCTTTAGCCGTGACGCATCAATGCTTATCAATAAAATAAACAATAATAATGTAAAATAAATGCAGAAAACGTATCCATATGAAGTGTCTTGGCTTTTATGTCAGTTTTCTTTCACAACATATTTTCCTGCACTATTGAATTTATAAGATACCCAGTAGAAATGTAGCTCCTTTTTATGGTGTAACAATATGCATATCAGAATATCAACACCTTAGCACCTGTATTATTTCCTTTTCATATTACAACCTCTTATGCTCTTTAAATGACATACTTCCCTCAGCTGACACAGAAGTGTTGACAATATGGTTCTGGGTGTGTTATCCTGACCTTGTGTTATGGAATGTTAAAGGAGAAAACAGGGTTAGGGTTAAGGTTAGGGTTTGTAATGGACAAACCTTGTGGCCATGACCTTGTGGCCTGAGTGGCACAAAACCAGGGACACTATGATCTGCTTTTGCAAATATTTTGGTGACTGAGAACCTTTTGGGTAACACCATGGGGAGTCATTCTTATGTTCCCAGGGTCCATGTTACCCACATTTATAAAGCACCTAAGGAACACATGATAAAGAGTTATGGTAACATGGGATTAAGCCTGGGACATAGGATCCTGGGAACATACATGTATTCCCCATCCTGGGAAGTCTACAGGCTCTTCTTTGGAAAGTCAACTTTATTTTAATTTAGTCATGTGCATATATGAGAGAATTAAATTATATTTATGCTGTATGGTCATTTGCCATATTATATTAAACTATTATCAGCATATGATGTTACAAACAGAATACACACACAACACTATGCCAAAGAAATGGTGAGACATAATACATACAGCCCCATACACATCAAACTGGGCAGGGATACAAAAAAAAAAAAAAATTATGGACACACAGAATATGGTGGCTCTGTGCGTAGCACTGTCGCCTCAACGCAAGAAGGTTTGAGTCACGTCTGAGCCAGGAGTCCTTTCTGTGTGTAGTTTGCATGTTCTCCCTGTGTCAGCGTGGGTTTCCTCCGGGTGCTCCGGACTTACAGTCCAAAGACATGCAGGTTAGGTGGACTGGATATGCCAAATTGTTGTATGAATGAATGAGCCATTTATATGGCGCTTTCATATGTACTGCTGTACACACAAAGCGCTTTACATATCAAATCAGGGGTCTCTCCTCAACCACCACCAGTAGGTGTAGGTCGAGTAGGTGTGTGCACTTGTAGGTGTGTGAGTGTGAATGTGTCCTAGCACTCTCAGTGCTCAGGAAGGGCATCTGGGGTAAAACCTGTGCCAAATCAAATGTGTGTGTGAAGCAGACCCTGCAAATGAGCAGGAATATGGATGGATGGGCATACTAAATACCATATAGTGTCAGCAGGATGATGTGCAGATAATGCACACTCTGTAAATAGTATAGCGATTTTAGTGTATAATACTCATACAGTTACATTACATTACAGTTTATAAAGTGTGTGTATCATACCTGAGTGGCGTGCTGGTATTGAAAATTATGACTAAGCAAATTATGCATGTGGATTACTGAGCAATATGATTGAAAGTAAGCAAACAGAGGTATGAGAACTGTCTTATTAACTATCACAAAATGCATAAAAGCAAGCTTTTTATATTTTGTTTTATTTTTGTATCTAATTTACCCAAAATCACTGCTAACTATAAATTAGATTAAAAAATACTTGAAAAGTCAGAATAAACATTCAAAATTTGCATTTATTTTTGCTCATATAATGACAGCAATATGATTTCCACTTGAAACTGCAAAAAAAAGCCATTATAATTTGACTAACAATAATAATATAAATAATTAGGAAAATAAAAGAAAATATGTGGTTGACAACACCAAACTTTAGCAACTTTTTCAAATTCTTAAAAACTATTTAAATCCCAACAAAAGTAGATGGCTCCCAAGAGTCTTTCCACTTGATTCCACTATAACAGAAAAAAGAAGACAAAAAAAATATTTAGGTCATGTAACTTTTATAAAGCTGATTTAGGCACAAACTATAATCATTTAAAATGTATTGAATGATGGCAGAATATTGATTTCACAATTCAAGTACGTACCATGATGTGCAGGAAGCCCATCTAACAAGGACTTCTATGTTCCCCTGTGGTACAAATGGAAAAAAAAAAAATTAAGTGTACATTAGAGAGCAAGTAATTTTCACAAAAATCGAATGTATATAATGTATAATGTATCGAATGTGGAGGATGACACTGTTTTCTGCAGAGCTGCTATATAGCTGAATTGAACACATTTCATTATTGATGATTTCTAAAATAGAATTGAACCAATACTGATCTGACTTCAGCTGAACAATTACACTATTTTCTTTTTAGAGCTGCTTTACAGCAGAATTAAACTCTTTTTTTTGCAAAATCAAATAATTATTTTCCTGTTGATCACTTTACAGCTGCGTTGAACAATCTGTATTGTATACAGCACTACAAAAATAAAGATGACTTGAATTTAATCAGTGGAATTAAAGTCTTTTCCTATGCATGAAAATAACATACATAAATGACAGACTACTTTAGCACATTTAACAGGACATTAAATGTTGAGTTAATGCGATTTATAGACTTTTATGTAGTGCAGTGGTTCTCAAACCTGTCCTGGAGTAGCCCCAGCCCTGCACATTTTGTATGTCTCCTTCATCTATCACACCTGATTCAACTCATGAGCTCATTAGTAGAGACTGCAAGACCGGAAATGGGTGTGTCAGATATAGGGAGACATACAAAATGTGCAGGGCTGGGGGTACTCCAGGACAGGTTTGAGAACCACTGATGTAGTGTATAAAACTGGCAAAACTGAGTATTCAGAATGATTTGTTAAGAAGTGTTTTCACTTACTTCTTTCATTCTCTTTTTTAATATTTTCTGGTATGGGAAGCTGTTGTTCTCCAGCCGTTCCAAGCATTCAGTACATTTGTCTGTGTTTAAAAGAAAAAAAAAGAGAAAATTGTCAATCTCCTTGATAAATCTAAAAGAACAGCCTCAACCATCTCATTACGCTTTTCCACTAAGGCAGTGCTGGTGCTGGTTCGGGTTGGGAGCCAGAGCCTAGTTTCAAATCAGTTCTTTGTCTTTCGACACCCAAAGCACCAGCTCTGAACCAGGAAAAGTGGTTCGTAAGTAGCACCAAAACATTGCTGGCCTAGAAGTAAGAACCGCTTGCGTCAGGGGCTGGGTTACCGTGACCAACAAGACGAACAGAAACTTGTGACCGCCATTTTTAAAATAGCAGCTAATCAAGCTAATAGCAGCTCGATTGTAATCTCCTTCTTTACAAATTACGGGGTGAGTGAATAAAGGCTTTAGTCAGAGAGCAGTCAAGAGAACAGAGCCAAAGCTAAGGCATATCTGAAGCAACTATTGGTAACACTTTACCATAAGGTTCATTTATAAAACATTACTTAATGTATTAACTAACATGAACTAACCATGAGCAATAGTTAACTAGTTATACATTAGTTATTAATTATACATTAGTTAATATAAATACACTGCTGTTAATTGTTTGTACATGTTAGTTCACAGTGCATTAACTAATGCTAACAATATTTTAATAAAGTATTAGTAAATGTTGAAATTAACATTAATAAATGTTGTATAAGTTCAGTACATTATTAGTTCATGCTAACTAATGTTAACTAATGAACCTTAATGTAAAGGGTTACTAAGGGTTTAAATTTTTTTCATAATTATTATGCAAGTTGATTTTCTTATCATATTTTTCTGAAGCACATTTTACCAATTCCAAACCACATCAATCTTAATAACTAATATTAATTTTGTATTTAATCATTTATAAGTGATATATAATTGTTCACGAAGGCTGGAAGTGAAAAACGCCTTTCAGAATCTGGCAGTACATTTTGGAAGATCATTTTTAGTCCATCTCTGCAAGACGGACCTTTAAGGTAGGAGATGGATTAAAAATGAAATCCCAAAACTTACTGCCAGATTCTGAAAGATGAATTCTTCAAACAGTGGTACAAGAGGATGTGATGCTGGTCCTTCAAGAGTCACTCTCAACCTGTCTGTCTATAAAGCCTATAAAATATCAGTCTTCATGTATTTTACTACACTTCAGCTTGTGATTCTTATTAAGTGGGTGTCATTTTTTAGAATTCTTTACCTAACCTAAGTCTCTGAGGACCTGACACCTGGCACTTCTGGAGACTCCAGGTAGGTTGCAGTTCTGGAAAATGGTGGAGACTAAAGGGTTCCTGGTGGTTTCACACTTAATTCTTCACCTTAATTCTTAATTATTTTGCCGTTAACATGTCTTTTCTTAGCCACCTTTTTTTGTCTGACCCTGCTGACCCAATGAGTATTTCACTGTCAAATGATCATGCCTTAACTGCAATTTCTAGTATTGCATCCTTCTCATGGCCATTTAATAAATTTTGACTTTTCAGTCTGAGTTAAATCTCTTTTTTGGCTCATTTTATCTGTAAAAGAAAACATGCCTAATAATTATGCATTATGAATATAAGGTGTTTTTCACTTCCAGTCTTCATGAACAATTATATATCACTTATAAATGATTAAATACAAAAATAATAGATTAATTAAGATTGATGTGGTTTGGAATTGGTAAAATGTGCTTGGGAAAAAAATATGATCAGAAAATCAACTTGCATAATAATTATGCACGCACTGTACATGTCAACTAAAATCCTTTGATGTAGTCTCTTTGCCTTAGATGTACTTCACCTTTATGCATGTTGTCTTCTTTCCTTTTTTTTGTTGGCTCTAGGAATGAAAGATTATACAGGTATTGTTAAAACAATATAGAAAATGTCACATTATTTTCTAATTGTTTAAAAGCTTTGTGCATCATTTTACCTTTTTTTTTTTTTGATGGCACTTGATGGTTTTGACTCATGGAACTTGAGTATGGAGGTCTTTGACTGTGCGGAGCTGCAGGGGTCAGGCTGCGGTGCAGCAGCGGAGCTGCAGGGGTCAGGCTGCGGTGCAGCAGCGGAGCTGCAGGGGTCAGGCTGCGGTGCAGCAGCGGGGCTGCAGGGGTCAGGCTGCGGTGCAGCAGCGGAGCTGCAGGGGTCAGGCTGCGGTGCAGCAGCGGAGCTGCAGGGGTCAGGCTGCGGTGCAACAGCGGGGCTGCAGGGGTCAGGCTGCGGTGCAGCAGCGGAGCTGCAGGGGTCAGGCTGCGGTGCAACAGCGGGGCTGCAGGGGTCAGGCTGCGGTGCAACAGCGGGGCTGCAGGGGTCAGGCTGCGGTGCAGCAGCGGAGCTGCAGGGGTCAGGCTGCGGTGCAACAGCAGGGCTGCAGGGGTCAGGCTGCGGTGCAGCAGCGGAGCTGCAGGGGTCAGGCTGCGGTGCAACAGCGGGGCTGCAGGGGTCAGGCTGCGGTGCAGCAGCGGAGCTGCAGGGGTCAGGCTGCGGTGCAACAGCGGGGCTGCAGGGGTCAGGCTGCGGTGCAGCAGCGGAGCTGCAGGGGTCAGGCTGCGGTGCAACAGCGGGGCTGCAGGGGTCAGGCTGCGGTGCAACAGCGGGGCTGCAGGGGTCAGGCTGCGGTGCAGCAGCGGAGCTGCAGGGGTCAGGCTGCGGTGCAACAGCGGGGCTGCAGGGGTCAGGCTGCGGTGCAGCAGCGGAGCTGCAGGGGTCAGGCTGCGGTGCAACAGCAGGGCTGCAGGGGTCAGGCTGCGGTGCAACAGCGGGGCTGCAGGGGTCAGGCTGCGGTGCAGCAGCGGAGCTGCAGGGGTCAGGCTGCGGTGCAACAGCGGGGCTGCAGGGGTCAGGCTGCGGTGCAGCAGCGGAGCTGCAGGGGTCAGGCTGCGGTGCAACAGCGGGGCTGCAGGGGTCAGGCTGCGGTGCAACAGCGGGGCTGCAGGGGTCAGGCTGCGGTGCAGCAGCGGAGCTGCAGGGGTCAGGCTGCGGTGCAACAGCGGGGCTGCAGGGGTCAGGCTGCGGTGCAACAGCGGGGCTGCAGGGGTCAGGCTGCGGTGCAACAGCGGGGCTGCAGGTCAATTCAATATCTGAGACAGTCCCCTTCTTCTTCTCTCTCTGAAAATGAACTTTAGGACAACAACAATGTTTTAAAATTATAGCAATAACAAAAATGTATACAGCAAGTATTATATCAGTCTTTATATTAAGAAATTATAACTGGATCCTTACACACAGACACACACTCTACAATAAATGGCTGTACGTATTATAAAGTTATTAAATGTAATGCAAGAAATAGGAAGAAAATACAAGAAAACAAACCTTTTAACACTGCTTCATAGACAGTCTTCAACCTCTGGAGGAGATCATCATCCAAAACATGGTCACCACCTAAAATGGCATCAGCCACAATTGTGTTTTCTGTGTTCTTCCCGAGAAGCAGTATGGGATGGAGGTCAAGGGCAGCCAACTTGTCAAGCTAAAGAAAAAAATGCAATTAACTAATTTATACACAAAATTCAATAATAAATAAATTTGTTTGATTTGATTTGCTTGCATTGGGCATTATCCATGAAAAATAAGGAAGAACAAAAATTTTTGATGTAAACTTTTACATTCAAGGTGATTCTTTACAATGAAATTATTTCATGAATTATTTAAACAGAAATTCCCCCTCATTGTGTTTCATGAGTAAGGTCCACTGTCTTTATTACAAAATGTTACTTATAACATTTAACATGTTACTGACATGTAACATCTGACATTTTTAACATAATATATATATATATATTATCATTACAAACCTGCAGTTAAACACTTACCAAACAATAACTGCTATTACAGACAGGAGGTTGAGCAGCTGGCTGTCTGGTGCAGTCTTAACAACCTGGAGCTGAACACACTCAAAACAGTGGAGATGACTGTGGACTTTAGAAAAAACCCCCCTGCACTTTCCCCACTCACCATCATGAACAGCACTGTGGCTGCAGTGGAGTCATTCAGATTCCTGGGAACCACCATCTCTCAGGACCTGAAGTGGGACAATCACATTGGCTCCATTGTGAAAAAAGCCCAACAAAGGTTGTACTTCCTTCGCCAGCTGAGGAAGTTTAACCTGCCACAGGAGCTGCTGAAACAGTTCTACTCAGCCGTCATTGAGTCAGTCCTGTGTACTTCAATTACTGTCTGGTTTGGTTCAGCTACAAAATCAGATATCAGAAGACTACAGAGAACTGTTCGGACTGCTGAAAGGATTATTGGTGCTCCCCTGCCCACCCTCCAAGAACTGTACACATCCAGAGTGAGGAAAAGGACTCAGAAAATCACTCTGGATCCCTCACATCCAAGTCACCCCATCTTTGAACTTTTGCCATCTGGCCGGCGCCTCAGAGCCGCAAATACAAGAACAGCAAGGCACAAGAATAGTTTCTTCCCCCAGGCAATCTACCTCATGAACAGTTACATGTTTCCCACTTAAACTTATGCAAAAATGTGCAATATCCTTATATTTATTTGTTACCCCTCCATCCTAGAACATTCCTGCATCTCACTCAATCCTATTCCATTATCATCTATAGCACAATTGTTTATACACTTATTTGTTTGCCAATTTGTAAATCTCCTGTAATTTTTTTTTTTGTCTGTGTGTTGTTGTCTCTGTTTACTGGAAGCTTATGTCACTAAAACAAATTCCTTGTATGCGCAAGCATACTTGGCAATAAAGCTCTTTCTGATTCTGATTCTGATTAACAACTACAGCCCTGTTGCAGTTTTTTTGAACAGAAGCAGCCCAATTAGATTTCATTAATTTAAATCTTTCTCTTTTTTCCTGCAGCTTTGCCTTGTATGGCTGGCAAGTCTTGCATGCAGGACAAGCTTTGAAGGCCACATTGATAATGGCCTTACAACTTGGGCATGTCTTTTTTGTGCTCCCGGGCATTCCTGAAAAGATAAAAAGAGCAAGATTAGCAATAGTATGTCTAGTGTATGTAAACAATTAAATAAATAAAAATTGCAATCTAAAAAGATTCTACATATGACAATTCTATTTTTATGTAATTACAATAAAATCATTAATGTGAATATTCTGATCATCTGAATATGTTGTAATATTTATTTGATCGAAAAGGGTTTGTTTTAATGAAATAAAAACTAAAAATGGTAGGGGTTGCTTTTGCTAACCCAAAGCTGTCTGCAAGCATATAGATATACAATAAACTTATCTGTTATCTTTAATTTAGCCTATTTGATGTCACAAAGACATCATTATAACAATAAACATGTAGGCTACCTACCCAACTCTTTTTGAAAACAGTTGAATTTGTCACGGCTAAAAATAATTACACACGTGTAGATCGAAGACCCAATGTGAACGAATTAAAGCAACACTATGTAACTTTTGGCGCTCTAGCGGTTAATAAACAAAACTTCATGAGTCTTGCGGAAGAGCATTGTAGCCAGAGCTACTTTTCTCGGTTTATGTCTATGACGAGTCACACAGGTACTGTGTTATTCCGCAGCGGTGGCGACCCGACAGGTCTAAAATAGTCCCAATATAAACACTTATTATAGGTGTACCGTAATGAATCAGGATAAGACAAAAACACGGTTTGGAAAATGGATTTATGATGTACTCACTCATTATATAAGTTTTGTAAATTTTGAACACAAAAAATTACGTTGCTTTAGCATTATGTTATTACGTTATTATGCAACAATAATAAAAAGACGTTTTCCGACCCATTCAGTCTGAGCTGTGACGTCAAACACAGCAAACAGCACATAATTGCGATTTTTAATAAGCGTTATTATTTTAATAATTATAAACACAAATCTATATCAAACTATATAGATATATAGCTATATATAACTATCAAAAAAAATTGACAGTTGTCTTTTGTCTGGTTCAGCAGGTTACCTTAATGAAAAGCACTCGTTTTACACATAGTTTTGTCCCACTCTTTAAGTTTTTTTGCTAAATTATATTTGGCAGAACTGGGAGAAATGGTGTAGAATGAGACCAAATTAAACTTTATTTTAATATGCCACTGCTTTTAATGGGCTAAAATTACCCATTTAATTTAATTTAATTTATTAAATGAATATATAATAGCTATTGCAATTTATGGTCGGCGTTGTAATAGCAAATATGACATACATTTCATAAATTTGCACCAATTGCAGAGAAGCAAGCTTACTGAAAACAAAAGAACAGAGATCAATTGAGATTATGGGATCAATAATATTTATTTATCAGAGTCAAGTGAAGTGGGTGTCCACTAGTAAACTTACTGTACGTTTCACCGAGTACATAACAAAACCACCTGACTGAAAGGTAATGTGGTTACGTTCAGGCAAAACTAATGCTTTATGCTTTCGATGTCTTATTATATAGGCTATTCGGCTTACAATCAACTCATACTCGGTAGCGAGACACCAGAGACTACAAGGCTACAAATTAATAATTGCTCACCGTTCAAGAATAGTTTGCCAACTAGTTTTGTGCGGTTTGGTACGTATGCCAACACGGTCATGTGCGCGCGAATCCCTGCCGTTTAATAAACACAGAAAACTAAAATATACACATGCATTTTTATAATTCATTGTTCCGTTTGCGAGGCAATGCCCTACTCCTTCAGTAAACAACGTAACTTACCTCGGGGAAGTGCGAGCCGATCCACCTTGATGGCTGATGGTCATCGGACGTTTATCCTCAGACACGCATCCTTGGCACCTCAAAAGCTTGGAATTAATTATTTGATATTAAAATGTGTGTATACTGAGACGACTGAACATTATTTACTGATATTGTGGCCTTTATAACCTTTAATAAACACGCATCTGGAACGGAGAAAAACGTATACCACTTAGCGCCTCTAGTGGACGTTTCACCCGAAAAATGCAGGCAAACGTGTATGGAGGTACGTTTTTTGGGTTTTGCAAAAATGTAGGCAGATTCACGTATTTCCAATGAGCCTGGGTTGCAGATGAGACAGTCCTGGGGCTTGTACAATATCATACAAGTGTTAAACTGGATTATTAAGACTGTGATGTGAGACTGTGTTTAGGGTTCATTTTTAAGACTTTGACCCTGTCCAGATACCCACACTTGCAGTCTTGGCCACTTGAGAGTGTGTGTACGTGACAGTATGTGCACAAGACTGTCCCAGGTCTTAATAATGCCAAAGCACAGTGTCCTTAACACACACTAAACCTCTCCAATACTGCTCCGGAGCACTATACAACGCTTAGTGTATCCCATCATGCATCATGTTTTAGAATAAATCGTCAGACTTTTTGCCGAGATCTCACAAGAGGTCACAGAAAGCTGTCCAATGTACAGTATGTGAAATATTGATAATTAGATATTAAAAATATCTGTAAACACATAAGTGTGTCCCATAAGGCAGTGGCTCCCAATCCTGGTCCTGGAGAACCCCAACACTGCACATTTGAGATGTCTCCCTGTTCAAACACACCTGATTCAACTCATCAGCTCATCAGTGTAGACTCCAAGACCTCAAAAGTGTGTGTGTTAGATAAGAGAGACACCAAAACCGTGCAGTGTTGGGGTTCTCCAGGACCAGAATTGGGAAACACAGTCATCAGGTCATGAAAAGTTCGACACACACTTGTGGTCATCATGCTCACTCGAACACTAGGCCAAATACAGGAAAGACGTCAAATAATCAAGTGGTCAAGTGCAAAGATGGCAAGTGTGGGTATTTAGACAGTGCAACAGTTTAAGAAACAACACATGCTGTACAAATGATAACAGCAGGAATGTTTGATAAAAGGGTAAAACTATCACAGACTTACTGCTGCAAATGTCTGCCTACGCAGCTTTGGGTCTTCTCCATTTCTGAAGGAATACCTCTCCAGAAACACCACTGGGCTGACTGCCTTTATGTCTTTTCAGCTAAAAATAAAAATAATAAAAAGGGGAGAGAAAATAAAATTGAATTATATACAGAATGTTAATAATGATCTGTGAGCAAAATATTTAGATATAAACTGATATGAATGAACTGCAGGATGGAAAAATACATTTCTTTATTATTTTTTTATTTGTTTTTTTATTTACATTAAAAGGTATTAAAAGCATGGTACAGAACATATGATTACTGTGACATCTGTCATATAAAAGCACATAAAAACACTAACATTACAGTGATACAAACATAGCTGGTATAGTGATTATTGTATTGTTGTGTTGATTATTAATATACCATAGTAAAACTACAGTTACTGTGGTAAAAACATGGTAAATGTCCCGTTTACTGTGTTTTATTCATTTAATTTATTACTATTGTAAGTGTCGTGATTACCATGATTTTACTACAAATACAACTTACATCATTGAACCTGAAATTAATATAAAACGGATCGAAGGTCTATGGCACGTCACATGACAGATAGAGTTTAATCACACTAGTTAGCAGCTGTGTTCATTTATTTAAACGCAATGAAACTCAAAGACAGCCGTGGATGACCGATATAATACAGCGATTAAACATATGGCGCTAATCTGATTAATAAAGAAGACAGAATACATTTTATAAAAGGCATTAAAAGAGCGTATTTACGATTACTCACCCAACCCGTGCCACTTTTAAACTGGTGGCAAGTATCGCGATGTGTGCTGAATGAGACTTCTTGAACGTGATTTCATAGCGATAAACATCTCATGTCCTCGCGTCGAAATCCTGACGCCAAAGTTTCCCACTGAAAGCAATGAAGGTCGTAGTGCGTCGATATTGCGACGCCTAAAGGCACATTTGGCGTCATAAAAGTGACGCTAGGGGCGCTTGACCATGCTTCGGTTTTTGACGCCTTTGGAGTGAGAATGGGTTGTAACATTTGTTTCCCGGGAATTCATTTTACATGCGCAAAAAGCAGCAAACAACAGGATTCACATGGTCTTCATATCTCATCACGCACCTGCAGCGCTTTTTGTGAGTGGAGAAAAATTTAATAAAGCTAGGAGATATATATATATATATATATATATATATATATATATATATATATATAATGAATAAATAGGCCTATACAAGAAATACATTTTTACTTAATAAATTAAGAAAATGAACAACAAACTGTGCAACAAGTAGCCTATATGTGCAGCGCAAAAGGAAACCAGACGACAGAAAGCGGCATCCTATTTTTCTTTAGGCTTATTTGAAGCATAAAGATTTGTTTTTATTGTGAATGTGCACAAATAAGGGCAAACCGTTTACAATTACACAGCTCCACTGAAAAAAATAAATAAATAAATAAATCAAGTGATTGTGCTGGGGCAGCATGCACACACAGTTACTTTCACAATGCAGTCTCTTCATTATCATAATAAAATACAAAAACACTGCGCAGTTGTCACACACCTGGACTCATTTTGTGTGTTTTTGCCCCTGTGACCCAGTTTCTGTCTTCCGTGTCTGGTTTGATTAGTTTCCAGGTGTGTCTCTTCATTTCCCCATGTGTTCCATGTCCCTGTTAATTTAGTCATGCCATCCACCTGTGTTTCCCCAATTATCCCTTCTACTTAAGCCTTGTCCTTTCTGTTCTGTTTTGTCGGGTCTACTCGTTACTAGTTGCTTGTCCACTTGTCCACTTGTCCACTTGTCCACTTGTCCACTTGTCCACTTGTCCACTTGTCCACTTGTCCACTTGTCACTTGCCACTTGTTACCTGTTACTTGCCACTTGCCACTTGCCACCTGTTATCTGCTACTTACCTTGCCTATGTTTTATTTAATAAATCCTTGTTTCGTTTATCCCTCGGCTCTGTGTTCCTTCCAGCAGCGTAAGCCGTGACAGAAGACCCGACCTAAAAAGTTATAAACTGCGTGTTTTCCCTCCGTTTTGTTTTCCGTTTTTTCACAGTCTTTTTCTTTCCGTAGTGTGTCATGGATCCCCTCTATCGCCCCGAAATACCTCCTCCTCCTGCTGGAGCAGGAGGGACTGTCTCTCGAGGACCATACCAGACGGTTTCTCTGGATAGCTAATGCCACCAGCTACCCGGACCACGCGCTCCAGGTGCAGAGCGTTGTCGCCCGAAGATGGTCCTCGGGAGGATTTCGCCGCCTTTATAGAGTGGAATCTGGTGAGAAATGGGTCACCTCTCACGGTCGGCCCAATGGAGGATCTCGCCAGGTCCACTCTGGACCCAGAGCCCAGCCTACAATCTCCCCACGGTACGAGGCATAAGCCCGAGCCCACCGATGACGGAGAGCCAGAGAGCAACCCGTCAGACCAGGTGCGAGAGCCGGCGACACTGCCCACCACGAGGGAGCAAAATGTGGAGCGCCAAATGGGTCAAAATGAGGGGGTTTCCAATTCACCTATGCCAGATCCTCTGTTAAGCCCAGGAAGGGCTCCTGATCTTCCGTTAAGCCCAGGACGGGCTCCTGATCCTCCTGTAAGCCCAGGACGGGCTCCTGATCCTCTGTTAAGCCCAGGAAGGGCTCCTGATCTTCCGTTAAGCCCAGGACGGGCTCCTGATCCTCCTGTAAGCCCAGGACGGGCTCCTGATCCTCTGTTAAGCCCAGGAAGGGCTCCTGATTCCCCGTTAAGCCCAGGACGGGCTCCTGTTCCCCCGTTAAGCCCAGGACGGGCTCCTGATCCTCTGTTAAGCCCAGGACGGGCTCCTGATTCCCCGTTAAGCCCAGGACGGGCTCCTGATTCCCCGTTAAGCCCAGGACGGGCTCCTGTTCCCCCGTTAAGCCCAGGACGGGCTCCTGTTCCCCCGTTAAGCCCAGGACGGGCTCCTGTTCCCCCGTTAAGCCCAGGACGGGCTCCTGTTCCCCCGTTAAGCCCAGGACGGGCTCCTGTTCCCCCGTTAAGCCCAGGAAGGGCTCCTGTTCCCCTGTTAAGCCCAGGACGGGCTCCTGATCCTCCTTTAAGCCCAGGACGGGCTCCTGATCCTCCTTTAAGCCCAGGACGTGCTCCTGATCCTCCGTTAAGCCCAGGACGGGCTCCTGATTCCCCGTTAAGCCCAGGACGGGCTCCTGTTCCTCCGTTAAGCCCAGGACGGGCTCCTGTTCCCTCGTTAAGCCCAGGACGGGCTCCTGATCTTCCGTTAAGCCCAGGACGGGCTCCTGATCTTCCTTTAAGCCCAGGACGGGCTCCTGATCCCCCGTTAAGCCGAGGACGGGCTCCTGATCCTCCTTTAAGCCCAGGACGGGCTCCTGATCCTCCTTTAAGCCCAGGACGGGCTCCTGATCCCCCGTTAAGCCGAGGACGGGCTCCTGAACCCCCGTTAAGCCCAGGACGGGCTCCTGAACCCCCGTTAAGCCCAGGACGGGCTCCTGATCCTCCGTTAAGCCCAGGACGGGCTCCTGATCCTCCGTTAAGCCCAGGAAGGGCTCCAGCCCCAGAGCCTACTCCAATGCCTGCTCCTCCAAAATTCACACCCTCCCACCCACTCCTGCCTCCTCCTCCGCTGTCGTTTGGCTGCCCCTCTGCTCGCCCTCAGCCTACCATCATTGTGGTGCGAGCTCAGCGGGACCGCCATCCTCCAGCGACGCCTTGGTCGGCGTCTCCCTCACCTCCGCCTCCAGCCTCTGAGGCCTGGACTCCGCCTCGGTCCGTTGACCCGTCGGCTCCACCATGGCTCCTAGCTCCTTCCTCTCCGCCGTGGCCCGGCAGTCCGCAGGCTCTGCCTGGCTCCCTCGTCCCTCCGGCTCCGCCTTGGTCTGGCGTCGTCCTTCCTATGCCTCGGGACTCCACTCCTCCGGCTTCGCCTCATCCCTCCGTCCCTCCGGCTCCGTCAGGCTCCTTCATCCCCTCGGCTACACCTCAGTCCTCGGTCACTCTGGCCTCACCGCGGCCTTCCGGATCCACATCGCCGCGTCAGTCACCAGAGCCATCAGTTCCGCCTAGGACCTCCGGCTCCTCCCCGTCACCCTGGCTCTTCAGCTCTCCGTCTCCGCCTCGGGCTCCTCCTCCACTTGCTCCGTGGCCGTGGGTCGAGTCCCTGGAGTCGGTGACCATTCCTCCTCCATGGCTCCTTCCACCGTCGGCCCCACCTTGGGCCGTTATGGCTGTGGCCTGGGTCCTGCTGGGTACCTCCTGCTTCAGATCCTTCCTGTCTCCTCCCTGGCTCCTCCCTCCGTCATCTCCTCCCTGGCTCCTTCCTCTGTGGTCCCTGTCTGCTGGCCTCCCTTTGGAGGGGGGAGTACTGTCACACACCTGGACTCATTTTGTGTGTTTTTGCCCCTGTGACCCAGTTTCTGTCTTCCGTGTCTGGTTTGATTAGTTTCCAGGTGTGTCTCTTCATTTCCCCATGTGTTCCATGTCCCTGTTAATTTAGTCATGCCATCCACCTGTGTTTCCCCAATTATCCCTTCTACTTAAGCCTTGTCCTTTCTGTTCTGTTTTGTCGGGTCTACTCGTTACTAGTTGCTTGTCCACTTGTCCATTTGTTACTTGTCACTTGTCACTTGCCACTTGTTACCTGTTACTTGCCACCTGTTATCTGCTACTTACCTTGCCTATGTTTTATTTAATAAATCCTTGTTTCGTTTATCCCTCGGCTCTGTGTTCCTTCCAGCAGCGTAAGCCGTGACAGCAGTTTAAATATGTAGTAAAATCTGTGCCATTAAGTGTTATCACTGTACCACCGTGATGTTATGCAAAACATTTTGTTTTACCTAGATATTTGAATGTGAGTGAAGTACATAATAAATACAAATACTTCGCAAATACGGAAACATTTGATTTTGTGTCAATGAGAGAGCCAATGTTGGTTTCAGTTTCGTTTCGGCTTAAATTAATTTGTTTTGGCTTATCGTCTGTATTGCTATAGCTTCTTATATTTGTAATTCTTCTTCTTTTCTAAATACTGTTAATTGAAAGGATTGTTGTGGAGTGAGGGGAACTAAAATAGCCTAGCTATGTAAACTGTAATCCAGTACTGATTCCAAATTACATGACAATAATTATAGTTAGTAATATAATCCATTACATTACACATTTTAGGTAATCTAATCAGACTACTTTAGATTACTTTTGACCTAACTTGATTTAAATAGGATAATATTCTACCATATTGACATAAAAATACAAAGAGTAATATATACACACATATGTATATATATATATATATATATATATATATATATATATAATTTCACAAAGCTTGTCAGAACATTCTGTTTTAGCTTCAAATTGGGTTATTATTAAATCAAATTGTGTTTGTGATTATTATTATATAACTAAATGATATGAAATTATATAAATTATATGTATATAAATTATATAACAAAAATTAATTAACAGTAATAACAGATTAAGGTTAAATAAAGATGTCAGTCTTTATTTTTTTATTTTTAGGAAACAAATCAAAGAAAACAAATAAACTAATTATCTTTCTAACATTCTGTATGTTGCTCAAAAACAAAATATATATTGTGTCCAGTTTTTTTTTTTTTTTTTTTTTTTTTACCCAGTCATTTAAAAATAACACATTTTTTAAAACAAAAAATACGAGTTCACATATTGCACCTAAACAGGCATGGAAAACGTATTTAGAACTAGCTACTAAATTAGTTAAAAATGACTATACATTATACAGCTATGATTCGCGAACCCCAAACTGACTCAAATGATTTGCGATCCCGCTACCAACTCCCGAAATGATTCAAATGATTCGCGATCCCCAAACTGACTAAAATGGTTCGCGAACCCGCTCCGAACTCTCAAATTGATTCAAATGATTCGCGATCCCCAAAATGACTCAAATGATTCGCGAACCCGCTACGAACTCCCGAGCTGATTCAAATGATTCGCGATCCCGCTCCGAACTCCCGACCTGACTCAAATGATTCGCGAACCCTCTCCGAACTCTCGAATTGATTCAAATGATTCGCGATCCCCAAACTGACTCAAATGATTCGCGAACCCGCTTTGAACTCCCGAACTGACTCAAATGATTCGCGATCCTGCTTCGAACTCCCAAACTGACTCAAATGATTTGCGATCCCCAAAATGACTCAAATGATTCGCGATCCCGCTCCGAACTCTCAAACTGACTCAAATGATTCGCGAACCCGCTCCGAACTCCCGAACTGACTCAAATGATTCGCGAACCCGCTCCGAACTGACTCAAATGATTCGCAATCATTTCAAAGCTGTAACAACAATACCGTGAAACCGTGATATGTTGCTTAAGGTTATTATACCATCAAAATCTCATACCGGCCCATGCCTAATAAATGTATATATTCCATTTGTTGTTATTAACATGCATTGCATTAAACATTACATTACATCAAGATTTCCCAAACTAGGGTTTGTGATTTTAGTAAAAAGCTAATTAATTAAATCATAAAAAAATGATACATTAAAATAAATTTTAAAACCAATCAAAATGAAATAAAATCTTACTAAAAGTGTAAACATTTCATTTGTTTAACTGCATGTCATGTGGACATAACCAACATCAGAGAACCATGAACATGCAAATGTGACAATTATTAAAATATATATATTTTTAAATCTCAGGGGTACTTCAAGTAAATATATTTGGTGAAAGAGGATCAGATGACAAAAGTTTGTGAATTTGTGCGTAATGTAATGTAATGTAATGTAATTACAAGTAGGCTACTTCTTTTTTTAATCTACCCAGCTCTGTGGTGTGCTTATTTTAAGCAATCTGGCAACCATATGCACGAGCTTGCTCCTCATTACAGAAGCAGGCTATTGTAATTTGGAAATGGTGGAATAACTATTAGGAATTTCACTGTTATAATATTTTTCTTTGTTTCACCAGTTTTCATAATGTAGACAGACTGAGTGCATAAGTCTTTGGTGTTATTTTATATAATAAAAAGCCTAATAAATCAGCACATTACATGAGATTAAATAAACCATGTGTATGAGTCCACATTCTGTTGCTTTGTGTTTACTGGTGAAAGAGCAATACCTGAAACACAAAAGTACATTTCTCAAAGAACAACAAACATTACGATTATAATTTAGAGCAAAAATAATTCTGATCGGTTTAGCCATTATACAACCTGACTAAAATTATTTTCAAGCTTGAGAAGCAGCTCTTAGATCACTTCTGCTGTGGTCATGGGTGTGCTGATGAGGATCTTGTTCAAGATTGTTCTCCATAAACAGCTGGAGAAGGTCCACAGCAGCACGAGAGCTTCTGAACTCTTCCTTGCAGTAGATGAGACTAAGCTCTGTCTTCAGCTTACTCTCACTGAGCTCTGGATAGACCTTCAAAGTCCTGCTCAGTGCATCTTCAGGAAACACCATTGTGTCCTGTTCAAACCTGTCTGCTTGAAGCACAGTGACACTAACAAGGTGTTTGTGAAGGAGAACTGCTCCATGGTGTGTGAGAGTATGGTATCACAGACCTAGAGAGTGAAGGAGGGAAACAAACATGATGTAGTGATCACAAAATGACAATTTCAGCTGAAACAATTAAACATGACCAGTTTTAAGTTATAAAGGGAGATCAGTTTCAGTGTTTGGATCCATAATTTCTCAGAAATTCATACACATGGACAAGACATCTGAGTAAATAAGTCAAGTTTGATGAATTTCTGCTGCTCAGGGAGCTAACAGAGATGAAGGCTGTATTACTAATGTTGTCCCCTAGAGGAAATCACACAAACTCTTTTAGATCACTATTTAAAGACTGTGAAAATGGTAAACACTTCAATTTTAGTAAAAATGCATAGAAATATTAATCTCCAAAATATATTATTATAATATTATATTACTATCTCAAAAATACATACTACCATTCATATTTTTATATCCTAATGATATTGAAAAATGCCAACTATGACTGAATATATGCCCAGTTGAAGGAAAGTGAATATTAAATTGTAATATTTTTAATGTATTAAATGGAACAATATTTCTAAAACGATTCTTATTTGAAAAGAGACATGGCCATTGTATAAATGTATATTTTAATAATCTTCATATCTATAAGAGGGAGCGGACAAAAATAAATAAATAAAATATTTGCAACAAATGTAGCTGTATTGTTTGAGTTACCTTCTATGGGTAATTGTAAATGTCTTCTCATGTATTTTGATGACTTTACAATATGTTTTCTGAAATATTTCAGTAACCTTAAGATATAATCCTCCCATTAATCCCACACACATCTATCACAGCGTGTCTACAGATATAAACTGTCACGGTTCATGAATTCACCGTCTCCTGCTGGGTTCATGTTACGTCATGTTGATTGTTTCATGTGGGTGTTACTGCAGGTGCAGCTCATTCCAACAGCCTACTTAATGCTCTGTCTTTCGTCTCATGTTTGTCAGATCGTTGTTTGAGGTCCTCGTGGTTCATGTCTGTTCGTCCTCCAGCGTTCCTGCTCATGCTCTGTTTCCTGTTCGGTCGCTTCTGGATTATCACCATCATCCACGGATCTATCACCATCACCACCTCCACCAACACACTCAAGATACCCACTCACCTGTCTGTGCTGCCGTGGAGGTCCCTGCGTCACTCTCCAACATCCACTCACCATAACCTTCCTTCAAGAAACATCATTTACTTGCATTTGCACTATTTACTTGCACTATTATAAAATCATCAAAGACATGAGAAGACATTCTCCACCTTCACTGTTTTGGTCAACCAGGAGAGAATTTATGCAAAGGAGGAGTAAGGGTAATAATGAGTAATAATAATAATAATAATAATAATAATAACAAATGCAGGAGGAGGAATACAGCTGTGAGCTGATCTTCTGTGTGTCCTGCTGGAACTGCTGGATGCTCCTCTTAACGTGATCTGAACCTGTGTCCTTCTTCTGGAGTTTGGCATAGAGGAGATCTACATGTTGTAACAACAATCACTTTCTGGGGAATAATTAACTCAAATGAAGTGAATATACACGAGTCTATGAATATGATGTGCTTATTGCTTACAAATATTAAATTACCCAAAGAGGGAATAATAAATCATTTAAAGGTAACCTTTACTAGAATTAATTTAAGTTATCGAGACAATCTGTTCGTCCCGCGAACTGATGCTAGACTTCCTTATCAAAAATCAATTAAAATACCCTTCTTACAAACTCCAAGAAATATTAATCTTCTGATCAGGAAAAACAATAATTTCTGTGTCTGTACTATTTTGATTACTGAAATTAATTCCAAGAAAATGAAACTTTGTAGCTTAGATCACACGATTCAGGGACTTCGATTTAATGAGCAATAAAACCAGTTAAATTCAATGAAATTATTGTATTTAATAAAAGCAGACTAAAGAGTACATAACTACAATTCACACAGAGTAAATATGAGTATATAGCAAAACAAACAGTACCATTTAAACAAGATAAACGAACAAGAATAGTAATGAGATAAAGAGGGAGATAAACGAGAGAGAGAGAGTGACAATTTTCAAACAGTTAACTTTGCAAGAGACCCCAAGTCATTGGATAATTTCACAAACATGGAATAGCCTAGACAACCTTAAACAGCAATTTGAAGTTGCGATATAAGAAAGTACTTGCTTTGATCTGGCTCTTGTGTGTAGCTGAGTTCAAATTGTCCGTCAGTGCGGCTTCTGCGTTGTTATTAAATAAAATAAAACAAACTAAGATGAAACGAAAAGTAAAGAAAAACAAACAGAGAGACTTCTTGAGAAGTCCGATCGCGAACCTGAGAACCCCCTCTTTCTCTGGTGGAATGCCAAGAACAAGATAGGTTTACACCTATCTTTCCGTATGAACCAATGAAGTGTGAGAAACTGAGGCGGGAAAAATCTTCTTAGTTTGCTGATTTCCGCACTGGTCTAATTTATGGCGATGACAAAATTAAACATTTTTCCTCAGAAAGATTGTACTTCTGATACAATGCATTTTTGTGTAATTTGCCGTTGAGATTCGTCACAGTCGGGTTTTTATGATTATACAGACACCATAAACTATAACTTTGCGAGTCAGGGATACAGAATCCTAACTACATGCATATAAAGTTTGATTAAACACACAGTAAACATTATATCTGTTCCACTATGCCACGTGAAAACATCATAAGCACATAAAGAGATACAATTAAATACATTTAGAGGTAGTTTTATCAAAAGGTCCATGTGCGAGCCAGAAATGCTGTGTGTTTGTGTGTGTGTGTGTGTGTGTGTGTGTGTGGAATTTGTGGTCATGCCGGGTGTAAAAAGGCGGGGACAGGTCAGCTGATGGAGGTGGAACTTACAGCGATCGTATTTTCCTTTCTTTCTTTTTATTTTAGACAGTTTTTATATATGTGAGAGTGTGTTTTATGTTGAATGTGAATGTATCTGCATGATTACCATCTGTTTGAGTGCAAATCAGCCCAAATCAGCTCGCTATAAATAACCATGGTTTTATTATAGTAAAACTGTAGTAACCCATGGTTTTTTGGCGTGTTGACTACCATTTGTATAACCACAGATTTACTACAAATACCATGGTTAAACCATGGTTAATATAGCAAAACCATGGTTAATTTGTGGTTACCATGGTTTAACTATAGTAACCATGGTTTTTTGGTTTTATTTGTAGTAAAACCATGGTTAATTTTCGTAAGGACGGCTATCAAAGTGAACGCGTCTATATGAATAAAGAGAGTGGATTATTTACTTTGGCACATTTGTGTTATTACCATCTGTATAAGTGGCCATCAGCACATCAGCACTTATTTGCATCGTAATTCATTGTAAAATATGCATCTCTAGCAATCTCAGGATGTTCTAATTGGCAAACAAAGTTAAATCTTTTTTTATTTTTCTTATTATTCAAATAAGAATATACTCAAATTATTCTTATTGTATTTTTCTAGTGCTCAAATAAATCATTTATATGATGTCTAAGTTTCTGTCTAGTGTTTTATAATTGAAAAAAAATTATGCAGTGGTATGTTTACTGACTAAATAGTTTGTAGAAGCCTTCAATACTATTGGGAAATATATTTTCTTATATTTGGGGGGGGGGGGGGGGTGGGGGGTGTAGACATAGTCTCAGAAAAATATTTGCAGGAGTCTCATTTTTCATGATATTTTATTCAGATTTGAAATAGAAACTCATGAGACATGTGGCTTTCAATCCATTACTTTTCTAGATTGCTCCAGGACTCATTTCATGTATTTTTATATCAAATAAAAAAATATTTAAGAGTGGTAAAAAAAAGTTAAAGGCACTTCAGTGTCTATAACTTTTAATATTTTTGAGCATTATCAAATCTGGTTGATAAAAAGTGAAGCCCAAAGGGTCTTCTTTCTAAAGACACCACAATTATGTTTGTAACACACTGAAGTAGGAAACTATTACAATTATAAGTTAGTTAGAGCACTTTCAGCTGTGAGTCCCATAATGGGGGTTCAGGTTAACAGAGCTGCTTAGAGTCGCTGTCCGTTTGTCAAGTGCTGAAATCCAATCACAAAACTCGGGTTTATCTTTACAACAATACCCTTCACAAGGCATTTGGATGAAGAAAAAAAAGAGGATAAAGATCGACCAAACTTGTAAATTCATCAGCAGTCAAGTGATCTCGGTCGAGCTTACACTCGGGGCTTTTCTATCACTTCTGATGGGAATCATTGACTAGCTGAAGTGATTTTCTCTCAATCCAGGACGACGAGACACCGATATTGCCACACAGTGTCCACTTTTGCTTCGGCTGTGCTACATTGATGCCAAAAGCAAAGTTTTTTTTTGTTTATTCCCCTGGGTTCAACTACACTAAAAGAGTGTCTTGCTGTCATCCTTCCAGAGGATCAGAAGATAAACTCATCTCCCAAGCGTATGATGGATCCAGTGATGAGGAGTGACACTGCAGGTGTTCAGAGGAAGATGAAGATGTGGACCCAAATGCCCATTACATCCACTGCTATACACATCAGCTCAATCCGATCATGCAACAGGCCACTTCTCACAAACCCAAAGTCAGATTTCAAGTTTTTTCTGCAACTTTTCCACAACATCATGCCGCACTGTAACACTAATGAGCGGATGGTATTCAACCATCTGTTCCATATTAATGAATCCTGACTCTCTAACACATTCTGCACTCAAAGACCAGAACTTGAGTAAAAACAAGGACTTTCGTTTTACAACATCTTCCAACATAACTCACCACTCAGGCGCCGCGATGTCGGCGACATCCTGACGTGGGTGACAGTTATTACACCTTCGAGACAGTCCATAGATACTCTTGTGAGCCTCAAAGGAAAGACAAAACACCCGCCTTTTTACACCCGGCATGACCACAAATTCCACACACACACACACACACAAACACACAGCATTTCTGGCTCGCACATGGACCTTTTGATAAAACTACCTCTAAATGTATTTAATTGTATCTCTTTATGTGCTTATGATGTTTTCACGTGGCATAGTGGAACAGATATAATGTTTACTGTGTGTTTAATCAAACTTTATATGCATGTAGTTAGGATTCTGTATCCCTGACTCGCAAAGTTATAGTTTATGGTGTCTGTATAATCATAAAAACCCGACTGTGACGAATCTCAACGGCAAATTACACAAAAATGCATCGTGTCAGAAGTACAATCTTTCTGAGGAAAAATGTTTAATTTTGTCATTGCCATAAATTAGACCAGTGCGGAAATCAGCAAACTAAGAAGATTTTTCCCGCCTCAGTTTCTCACACTTCATTGGTTCATACGGAAAGATAGGTGTAAACCTATCTTGTTCTTGGCATTCCACCAGAGAAAGAGGGGGTTCTCAGGTTCGCGATCGGACTTCTCAAGAAGTCTCTCTGTTTGTTTTTCTTTACTTTTCGTTTCATCTTAGTTTGTTTTATTTTATTTAATAACAACGCAGAAGCCGCACTGACGGACAATTTGAACTCAGCTACACACAAGAGCCAGATCAAAGCAAGTACTTTCTTATATCGCAACTTCAAATTGCTGTTTAAGGTTGTCTAGGCTATTCCATGTTTGTGAAATTATCCAATGACTTGGGGTCTCTTGCAAAGTTAACTGTTTGAAAATTGTCACTCTCTCTCTCTCGTTTATCTCCCTCTTTATCTCATTACTATTCTTGTTCGTTTATCTTGTTTAAATGGTACTGTTTGTTTTGCTATATACTCATATTTACTCTGTGTGAATTGTAGTTATGTACTCTTTAGTCTGCTTTTATTAAATACAATAATTTCATTGAATTTAACTGGTTTTATTGCTCATTAAATCGAAGTCCCTGAATCGTGTGATCTAAGCTACAAAGTTTCATTTTCTTGGAATTAATTTCAGTAATCAAAATAGTACAGACACAGAAATTATTGTTTTTCCTGATCAGAAGATTAATATTTCTTGGAGTTTGTAAGAAGGGTATTTTAATTGATTTTTGATAAGGAAGTCTAGCATCAGTTCGCGGGACGAACAGATTGTCTCGATAACTTAAATTAATTCTAGTAAAGGTTACCTTTAAATGATTTATTATTCCCTCTTTGGGTAATTTAATATTTGTAAGCAATAAGCACATCATATTCATAGACTCGTGTATATTCACTTCATTTGAGTTAATTATTCCCCAGAAAGTGATTGTTGTTACAACATGTAGATCTCCTCTATGCCAAACTCCAGAAGAAGGACACAGGTTCAGATCACGTTAAGAGGAGCATCCAGCAGTTCCAGCAGGACACACAGAAGATCAGCTCACAGCTGTATTCCTCCTCCTGCATTTGTTATTATTATTATTATTATTATTATTATTACTCATTATTACCCTTACTCCTCCTTTGCATAAATTCTCTCCTGGTTGACCAAAACAGTGAAGGTGGAGAATGTCTTCTCATGTCTTTGATGATTTTATAATAGTGCAAGTAAATAGTGCAAATGCAAGTAAATGATGTTTCTTGAAGGAAGGTTATGGTGAGTGGATGTTGGAGAGTGACGCAGGGACCTCCACGGCAGCACAGACAGGTGAGTGGGTATCTTGAGTGTGTTGGTGGAGGTGGTGATGGTGATAGATCCGTGGATGATGGTGATAATCCAGAAGCGACCGAACAGGAAACAGAGCATGAGCAGGAACGCTGGAGGACGAACAGACATGAACCACGAGGACCTCAAACAACGATCTGACAAACATGAGACGAAAGACAGAGCATTAAGTAGGCTGTTGGAATGAGCTGCACCTGCAGTAACACCCACATGAAACAATCAACATGACGTAACATGAACCCAGCAGGAGACGGTGAATTCATGAACCGTGACAGTTTATATCTGTAGACACGCTGTGATAGATGTGTGTGGGATTAATGGGAGGATTATATCTTAAGGTTACTGAAATATTTCAGAAAACATATTGTAAAGTCATCAAAATACATGAGAAGACATTTACAATTACCCATAGAAGGTAACTCAAACAATACAGCTACATTTGTTGCAAATATTTTATTTATTTATTTTTGTCCGCTCCCTCTTATAGATATGAAGATTATTAAAATATACATTTATACAATGGCCATGTCTCTTTTCAAATAAGAATCGTTTTAGAAATATTGTTCCATTTAATGCATTAAAAATATTACAATTTAATATTCACTTTCCTTCAACTGGGCATATATTCAGTCATAGTTGGCATTTTTCAATATCATTAGGATATAAAAATATGAATGGTAGTATGTATTTTTGAGATAGTAATATAATATTATAATAATATATTTTGGAGATTAATATTTCTATGCATTTTTACTAAAATTGAAGTGTTTACCATTTTCACAGTCTTTAAATAGTGATCTAAAAGAGTTTGTGTGATTTCCTCTAGGGGACAACATTAGTAATACAGCCTTCATCTCTGTTAGCTCCCTGAGCAGCAGAAATTCATCAAACTTGACTTATTTACTCAGATGTCTTGTCCATGTGTATGAATTTCTGAGAAATTATGGATCCAAACACTGAAACTGATCTCCCTTTATAACTTAAAACTGGTCATGTTTAATTGTTTCAGCTGAAATTGTCATTTTGTGATCACTACATCATGTTTGTTTCCCTCCTTCACTCTCTAGGTCTGTGATACCATACTCTCACACACCATGGAGCAGTTCTCCTTCACAAACACCTTGTTAGTGTCACTGTGCTTCAAGCAGACAGGTTTGAACAGGACACAATGGTGTTTCCTGAAGATGCACTGAGCAGGACTTTGAAGGTCTATCCAGAGCTCAGTGAGAGTAAGCTGAAGACAGAGCTTAGTCTCATCTACTGCAAGGAAGAGTTCAGAAGCTCTCGTGCTGCTGTGGACCTTCTCCAGCTGTTTATGGAGAACAATCTTGAACAAGATCCTCATCAGCACACCCATGACCACAGCAGAAGTGATCTAAGAGCTGCTTCTCAAGCTTGAAAATAATTTTAGTCAGGTTGTATAATGGCTAAACCGATCAGAATTATTTTTGCTCTAAATTATAATCGTAATGTTTGTTGTTCTTTGAGAAATGTACTTTTGTGTTTCAGGTATTGCTCTTTCACCAGTAAACACAAAGCAACAGAATGTGGACTCATACACATGGTTTATTTAATCTCATGTAATGTGCTGATTTATTAGGCTTTTTATTATATAAAATAACACCAAAGACTTATGCACTCAGTCTGTCTACATTATGAAAACTGGTGAAACAAAGAAAAATATGATAACAGTGAAATTCCTAATAGTTATTCCACTATTTCCAAATTGCAGCATTGCATTGTCAGCGACAGCATTTGAAGATTGATTTATAAAAATCATTTCAGGTTTAAGAAGTGTTTCAACATTGCATCAGCTACTGATGAACACATTGATTTTATTTGAATCATTACTCTATAGTTTATTTAATCATGTATTATTGTGTATTTGGAAGACGTTTGTCTTTCAAACACATTAAAACACACAAATTCACAAACTTTGGTCATCTGATCCTCTTTCACCAAATATATTTACTTGAAGTACCCCTGAGATTTAAAAAATATATATTTTAATAATTATCACATTTGCATGTTCATGGTTCTCTGATGTTGGTTATGTCCACATGACATGCAGTTAAACAAATGAAATGTTAAACTTTTTTTAGTAAGATTTAATTTTATTTTGATTGGTTTTAAAATTATTTATTTTAATGTATTATTTTTTATGATTTAATTAATTAGCTTTTTATTAAAGTCACAAACCCTAGTTTGGGAAACCTTGATGTAATGTTAAATGCACTTCATGTTAATAACAACAAATGGAATATATATATTTATTAGGCATGGGCCGGTATGAGATTTTGATGGTATGATAACCTTAAGCAAACATATCACGGTTTCACAGTATTGTTGTTACAGCTCTGAAATGATTGCGAATCATTTGAATCAGTTCGGGAGTTCGGAGCAGGATCGCGAAATCATTTGAATCAGTTTGGGGATCGCGAATCATTTGAGTCAGTTCGGGAGTTCGTAGCGGGTTCGCGAATCATTTTAGGCAGTTTGGGGTTCCCGAATCATAGCTTTATATGGATAGGCATTTATAACTAATTTAGTATCTAGTTCTAATTATGTTTTCCACGCGTGTTTAGGTGCGATATGTGAACTCGTATTTTTTGTTTTAAAAAATGTGTTATTTTTAAATGACTGGGAAAAATAAAATAAAAAATAAAAAACTGGACACAATATATATTTTGTTTTTGAGCAACATACAGAATATTAGAAACAGAATTAGTTTATTTATTTATTTTTTTATTTGTTTCCTAAAAAGAAAAAAATAAAGACTGACATCTTTATTTAACCTAAATCTGTTATTACAGTTATTTAATTTTTGTTATATAATTCATATACATATAATTTATAAAATTTCATATCATTTAGTCATATAATAATAATCATACACATAATTTGATTTAATAATAACCCAATGTGAAGCAAAAACAGAATGTTCTGACAAGCTTTGTGAAATTATATATATATATATTACTCTTTGTATTTTTATGTCAATATGGTAGAATATTATCCTATTTAAATCAAGTTAGGTCAAAAGTAATCTAAAGTAGTCTGATTAGATTACCTAAAATGTGTAATGTAATGGATTATGTTACTAACTATAATTATTGTCATGTAATTTGGAATCAGTACTGGATTACAGTTTACATAGCTAGGCTATTTTAGTTCCCCTCACTTCACAACAATCCTTTCAATTAACAGTATTTAGAAAAGAACAAGAATTAAAAATATAAGAAGCTATAGCAATACAGACGATAAGCCAAAACTAATTAATTTAAGACAAAACGAAACTGAAACCAACATTGGGTCTCTCATTCGACACAAAATCAAATGTTTCCCTATTTGCGATGTATTTGTATTTATTATGTACTTCACTCACATTCAAATATCTACGTAAAACAAAATGTTTTGCATAACATCACGGTGGTACAGTGATAAAACTTAATGGCACAGATTTTACTACATATTTATGTTTTTTCATGTTTGACTGACTGTATTTTATTATGATAATGAAGAGACTGCCTTGTTATTTATTATTTATCTATTTATTTATTTTTTTTTTTTCCAGTGGAACTGTGGAAGCAACTTCTCATTTTAGTCAAAAAGATCATCGTAATTGTAAATGGTTTGCCTTTATTTGTGCACATTCACAATAAAAACAAATCTTTATGCTTAAAATAAGCCTAAAGAAAAATACGATGCCGCTTTCTGCCGTCTGGTTTCCTTTTGCGCGGCAGATACTAGGCTAATTGTTGCACAGTTTGTTGTTCATTTTCTTAATTTATTAAGTAAAAATGTATTTCTCATATAGGCCTATTTATTCATTTTATATATATATATATATAAAATGTCAAATATGTCAATCTTTCGTTCGTTATCTGGCTCGGCTCGGTGTTCATCTTCAGTTCTCTCTTCACAGCAGTTCAGTCAGTGTACTGTTTGAGTAAATGCATTACTCCGGGATATTGGTTTGTTTTAACTCAGAGCGAGTGTCAGCCACATTAAAAAAGTTAACAGCTTAAGTCATTTGTGGATTAATGCGCATTGGAGACGCGAACCATTTAAAACGATTCAGTTCGATTTGGTGAACTGTTTCAAGAAGATCCGGTTACATCGAATGATTCGTTCATGAACCGGATTTCAAAAACTGCTTTGTTTTGAACTCTCTCACAACAGACACGGAAGAGAAGACAATGCTGAATAAAGTCGTAGTTTTTGCTATTTTTGGACCAAAATATGTTTAAATTTTAACTGACCCTCTGATGTCACATGGACTACTTTGATGATGTTTTCTTACCTTTCTGGACATGGACAGTAGACCGTACACACAGCTTCAATGGAGGGACTGAGAGCTCTCGGACTAAATCTAAAATATCTTAAACTGTGTTCAGAAGATAAACGGAGGTCTTACGGGTTTGGAACGACATGAGGGTGAGTTATTAATTACATAATTTAGATTTTTGGGTGAAATATCCCTTTAAGGAAATGTTGTACAAAGATTAGATTAGATTAGATTAGATTAGATTAGATTAGATTAGATTAGATTAGATTAGATCACTATTAGTTCACTATTTTCACGCAGTTGTAAAATCCTCTTTACACCTTTTGTTTTGAGCAAACTCTTCACATAGAAAACTATAAGATGTCGAAATACTCAGATGTTATGAATGCGGTAAATAACAGAAATGTGTTCAGATTGATAAGGACAAATCACAATGTTTGATAAAGACGTGTTTCTATCAGCAAACAGTCAGAATAAAGTGATGATCTGCTGCTGATCCTGAATGTCTTGTTTAATGAGTGTTTCTAGTCTGAGACTCATCAATATTATCAGCTGATCAAAATCCTCTTTATTTCATGATAATAGATCCTGTTTTCACCTCATTCATTACACTGATGACTTCAGATCTGTTCATTGACACATTAAGATCATTTTATTGCTGTGAAGATCAGAAAACAACACGGTTATCAGTTATTGTGACATTACAAGATGAAACTATCACAACAGCATTTATTCATTAGTCTGTGACAAACCATGTTTCATATAAAACACAAAACTAAAACACATTCAGTTCAACTCAATTCATTGGTGCTTTATTTGTACCTTGCAAGTTTGTAAAATTATATTTCTATGTTTATTCTTTCACTTTTAAAATTCTTACATTGCTTATATTTGGCATCTTTTAATTGTGTGTTTCTTATATATTTATCTGTCTGTATATTAATGAAAGAGAAGATGAATATAATAAAAAAAGACTGATTGATTATTATTATTTTTTAGCTCACAAGTACGAGCATCAAAGCATCATGAAGAAGATAAATCTTCAGAGACAGAGTTTACTGAAGAACAGAGAGAACATGAGAGATCAAGAACCCTGAAGTGTTAAAACAAGCAGTTCTTACACATTTTAGTTCAATATTTGATATATTGTCAAAGTTGACAGTTTTTGCTCCATTTGGTTAATGAAAACGCTTACAAACGCTTCTCTGAGCAACACACGGCAGTGTTTCGTTACTGAAGGATTCGTGTTTGTGAATTTTGAATCATTTGAGTCAATGATTCAGTGGTTCATTTATAAAGACATGCCCTGTGTCTCAATGTTCACACTATCATCCTAAATAGTGTGTGAGATTAGAAGAAGTGTATAGAAATATAATGTAGAACCAGTTAAATGTCCTTGTTAGTTTTAATCACATTTAGTCAACCTTATCCTGTTTAGTTTTAGTCGACTGAAAGTCTCAACATTTTAGTCTAGTTTTAGTCAATGAAAACTTGACATTTTAGCAGTAAGATTATTATTAATTAACCACACAGCAGTATTAAGTTTGGCAGCCATTTTTTAATTCACTCTTAGTTTTACTCAAATGTACATTTTAGTAATCATATTTAGTCAACCCTGTCCTGTTTTTCTTTAGTCAAGTTTAAGAAAACGAAATGTAAGAGCATTTTAGTCAGGTTGTATAATGGCTAAACCGATCAGAATTATTTTTGCTCTAAATTATAATCGTAATGTTTGTTGTTCTTTGAGAAATGTACTTTTGTGTTTCAGGTATTGCTCTTTCACCAGTAAACACAAAGCAACAGAATGTGGACTCATACACATGGTTTATTTAATCTCATGTAATGTGCTGATTTATTAGGCTTTTTATTATATAAAATAACACCAAAGACTTATGCACTCAGTCTGTCTACATTATGAAAACTGGTGAAACAAAGAAAAATATGATAACAGTGAAATTCCTAATAGTTATTCCACTATTTCCAAATTGCAGCATTGCATTGTCAGCGACAGCATTTGAAGATTGATTTATAAAAATCATTTCAGGTTTAAGAAGTGTTTCAACATTGCATCAGCTACTGATGAACACATTGATTTTTATTTGAATCATTACTCTATAGTTTATTTAATCATGTATTATTGTGTATTTGGAAGACGTTTGTCTTTCAAACACATTAAAACACACAGATTCACAAACTTTTGTCATCTGATCCTCTTTCACCAAAAATATTTACTTGAAGTACCCCTGAGATTTAAAATATATATATATATATATTAATAATTATCACATTTGCATGTTCATGATTCTCTGATGTTGGTTATGTCCACATGACATGCAGGTAAACAATTGAAATATGAAACTTTTTTTAGTAAGATTTTATTTTATTTTGATTGGTTTTAAAATTATTTATTTTAATGTATAATTTTTTATGATTTAATTAATTAGCTTTTTATTAAAGTCACAAACCCTAGTTTGGGAAGCCTTGATGTAATGTTTAATGTTAATGTTGTTAATGTTTAACAAATGGAATATATATATATATATATATATATATATATATATACATATATATTTATTAGGCATGGGCCGGTATGAGATTTTGATGGTATGATAACCTTAAGCAAACATATCACAGTTTCACAGTATTGTTGTTACAGCTCTGAAATGATTGCGAATCATGAGTCAGTTCGGGAGTTCGAAGTGGGTTCGCAAATTATTTGAGGAAGTTTGGGGATCGCGAATCATTTGAATCAATTCGAGAATTTGGAGCGGGTTCGCAAATCATTTGAGTCAGTTCGGGAGTTCATAGCGGGTTCGCAAATAATTTGAATCAGCTCGGGAGTTCGTAGTGGGTTCGCGAATCAATTGAGTCAGTTTGGGGATCGCGAATCATTTGAATCAGTTCGGGAGTTCGTAGCGGGATCGCGAATCATTTGAATCTGTTCGGGAGTTCGTAGCGGGATCGCGAATCAATTGAGTCAGTTTGGGGATCGCGAATCATTTGAATCAGTTCGGGAGTTCGTAGCGGGATCGCGAATCATTTGAGTCAGTTTGGGGATCGCGAATCATTTGACTCAGTTCGGGAGTTCGGAGCGGGTTCGCGAATCATTTGACTCAGTTCGGGAGTTCGGAGCGGGTTCGCGAATCATTTGAGTCAGTTTGGGGATCGCGAATCTTTGACTCAGTTCTGGAGTTGGTAGCGGGATCGCGAATCATTTGAGGCAGTTTGGGGTTCGCAAATCATTTGAATCAGTTCGGGATTTCGTAGCGGGATCGCAAATCATTTGAGGCAGTTTGGGGATCGCGAAACATTTGAATCAGTTCGGGAGTTCATAGTGAAAGTGACGTGACATTCAGCCAAGTATGGTGACCCATACTCAGAATTTGTGCTCTGCATTTAACCCATCCGAAATGCACACACACAGAGCAGTGAACACACACACACACACACACACACACACTGTGAGCACACACCCGGAGCAGTGGGCAGCCATTTATGCTGCGGCGCCCGGGGAGCAGTTGGGGGTTCGATGCCTTGCTCAAGGGCACCTAAGTCGTGGTATTGAAGGTGGAGAGAGAACTGTACATGCACTCCCCCCACCCACAATTCCTGCCAGCCCGAGACTCGAACTCACAACCTTTCGATTGGGAGTCCGACTCTCTAACCATTAGGCCACGACTTCCCGGGTTCGCGAATCAATTGAGTCAGTTTGGGGATCGCGAATCATTTGAATCAGTTCGGGAGTTCGTAGCGGGATCGCGAATCATTCGAGTCAGTTTGGGGATCGCGAATCATTTGAATCAGTTTGGGAGTTCGTAGCGGGATCGCGAATCATTTGAGTCAGTTTGGGGATCGCAAATCATTTGACTCAGTTCGGGAGTTCGTAGCGGGATCGCGAATCATTTTAGGCAGTTTGGGGTTCGCGAATCATAGCTGTATATGGATAGGCATTTTTATCTAATTTAGTATCTAGTTCTAATTATGTTTTCCACGCGTGTTTAGGTGCGATATGTGAACTCGTATTTTTTGTTTTAAAAAATGTGTTATTTTATTTATATTTATATTTTGTTTTTGAGCAACATACAGAATATTAGAAACAGAATTAGTTTTTTTTTTTTTTATTTGTTTCCTAAAATGAAAAAAATAAAGACTGACATCTTTATTTAACCTAAATCTGTTATTACCGTTATTTAATTTTTGTTATATAATTCATATACATATAATTTATATAATTTAATATCATTTAGTTATACAATAATAATCATACACATAATTTGATTTAATAATGACCCAATTTGAAGCTAAAACAGAATGTTCTGACAAGCTTTGTGAAATTATATATATATATGTATATATTACTCTTTGTATTTTTATGTCAATATGGTAGAATATTATCCTATTTAAATCAAGTTAGGTCAAAAGTAATCTAAAGTAGTCTGATTAGATTACCTAAAATGTGTAATGTAATGGATTATGTTACTAACTATAATTATTGTCATGCAATTTGGAATCAGTACTGGATTACAGTTTACATAGCTAGGCTATTTTAGTTCCCCTCATTCCACAACAATCCTTTCAATTAACAGTATTTAGAAAAGAAGAAGAATTACAAATATAAGAAGCTATAGCAAAACAGACGACAAGCCAAAACTAATTAATTTAAGACAAAACGAAACTGAAACCATATAAAACATATACATATTTAAACTGCGCAGTGTTTCTGTATTTTATTATGATAATGAAGAGACTGCATTGTTATTTATTATTTATCTATTTATTTTTATTAATTTTTTTGCAGTGGAACTGTGGAAGCAACTTCTCATTTTAGTCAAAAAGATCATCGTAACTGTAAATGGTTTCCCCTTTATATGTGCACATTCACAATAAAAACAAATCTTTATGCTATAAGCCTAAAGAAAAATAGGATGACTCTTTTTGTTGTCTGGTTTCCTTTTGCGCAGCACATACTAGGCTACTTGTTGCACAGTTTTTTGTTCATTTTCTTGATTTATTAAGTAACAATGTATTTCTCGTATAGGCCTATTTCTCACAGAGCTGCAGGTGCGTGATGTGATATGAAGATTGTTTGCTGCTTTTTGTGCATGTAAAATGAATTCCCGGGAAACAAATGTTAGTATTTTGAATAGGTCACAGACACTTATCCTTTCTAATTTAATTCAATTCTAATTTAAAATAATCTTGTCAGTTAAAAGTTAATAATCTGTTGACGAGCGTCGCTTGTCGGTTAGGAAAAATAACCAAAAATAACATCCCTAACACACGCATTAGCATACAGGTGACAGTTGACCAATCAGAGCGTCAGGGAGAAGTTGGAGCGTGGGGACTTATTAAAAGTTCCCAATGCTTCAGGAAAAGCTGCATTTTGAAAGAGTTTTGCTTTGATTAACCACGACAAACAATGAGCCAATTGTTCCTGTGCAGTGCTTGCCATCTCCTCATTAGACATGATTCTACATGGATTATGATCATAATAAAAAAGTTTTTGTTTTCAGTATGTTTTATTTAATTAAGTACTAAGTTAAAGCTTTCTATAGATATATTTATGTCTGTGAGACATGTTTTCGCTGAGTTTCGGTTCATTTTTGTGAAGCACTTCTTTTCAAGACCAGACGGCAGAAAGCGCTTCATGTTTGTTTTCTTTATTTTATAAAAGCACAACATTTTGTTGATATTGTGAGTGAGCAAAAATAAAAGTAGACCCTTTACAGTTACAAATGAATCACTCTCAAGTAATTTCATGCAAGTGATCGCGCTGGCGCCTCCATGTCCTGCAAAGCACACATAGCTTCCACTCTCTGCACAAACTATTGGATATAGCACACATTTATCTATGTTTAACGTTTAAATATTGTTATATGCTTGAACTCTTTTAGTATATCTATAGATCTTATTTTAGGCAAGTCGTGATGATTTGAGAAGGATAAATTGATCAAACATATATGATCAGCTTACTGTCTGCCACTGTCCGCTTGGTCATTACTTTAAAAAACAAAAAATAAAATTTAACAAACAAAAAAATGCTCCAAACATTTTTCAAAATTAACTTAATAAAAAAAAAATCAAACATTGAATAGTTCTCACTACAGAAACATGGGTTTGTGTCCACATTTTTTTAATGTAGATCATTGTACCTCATTTTATAAAAATGGTCATAATTTTGCATAGTCTGCTTTCACTCACATTTCTCTGATTTATATTTTATTTATTTATATTGTAACGCTTTTACTTCCATTTCAGATCTGATGGAGGAGAGTGAAGAGCAGAAAAATCATCACGGCACAACCAGCGAAAACACTCGCTCACAGACCGAAAGAGTTTCTTTACTGAGAAGAAGAAACAAGAAAAGTTTGACCTGCACTCAGTGTGGAAAGAGTTTGTCAAACAAATTTACTCTCAGTGTTCACATGAGGATCCACACTGGAGAGAAACCGTTCACGTGTGTTCAGTGCGAGAAGAGCTTCACAGATTTAGGAAGTCTGAGGAATCACGAGAACATCCACACCAGAGAGAAACTGCATGAATGTGATCAATGTGGAAAAACATTTGTGAGAGCTTCACACCTGAAGAATCACCTGAAAGTTCATTCAAAAGAGAAACCACATTCATGTTCTTTATGTGGAAAGAGCTTTTCAGAACTGGGCAATTTAAAACTTCATCAGAAGATACACACTGGTGTGAGAGATCATATGTGCTTTGAGTGTGACAAGACTTTTACTACAACTCAACATTTAAAACTGTACCAGAGGATCCACACTGGAGAGAAACCTTACAAGTGTTCACACTGTGACAAGAGATTCAGTCAGTCAGACCTGCAGAGTCACCTGAAAGTTCATTCAAAGTAGGAACCACATTCATGTTCTTTGTGTGGAGAGAGTTTTACACATCTTCAGAGTTTAAAAGTTCATCAGAAGATACACACTGGTGTGAGAGATCATATGTGCTTCGAGTGTGAGAAGACTTTTATTACAGCTACACATTTGAAACACCAGAGGATCCACACTGTTTCACTCAAACATCTACTACACAAACACACTAAACACATTCAGAGTAGATCATCTTCAGATCCAGCACAAGTTAACAACTTTATTAATCCCACAAGTGACAGTTAGCATAGTAGCATCATGACAAACACAAGATATCACATAGAAATACAGAAAACACAAGTAAAAACACAACCCAACATGCTTCATAAATAAATTTGTTAAAAAAAATGTATTCTTGTCTTTTCTGAGGTAAAATATTGTGACTATTCATAAGCCGTTTGTCACAGTGTCTGGGTTGTGTCCCTGGGTTTCCACTAGATGTCCCCCTTTCTCACAGTGTCTGTCACCTTATCACTTCCTGTTCCCTTATTTGGTCACCTTCCTCCTTGTTAGTATTGATTGTTCCCCACCTGTCTCCTGTTCCCTCATTATCCTTCTGTGTATTTATACCCGGTCTGTCTGAGTCTGTGTTACGGAGTCCTTGTTTAATGTCCTATAGTTATTCATGTCCGTCGCTTCTTGCCTTGCTTTGCCTTGTCTTCGTGTCTTGTTTATGTTTGATATTCTGGTTTTGACCCTGCCTGGACTGTTTACCCCTTTGGATTACCCTTTAATAAATGACTTACCTGCAATTGGTTCTATCTCCGTGCCTCATTGGATCCCTGCCGTGACAGAAGGACTCCGTCACACTAGGAACCAGCGGTATGTCATTTTTCCGTTCCCCAGCCAAGATGGCGGAGCGGCGAACCAAGTACCTTCGGTTGATCGCCCTCCGCCAAGAGGGCAATGAAGTGGGTGCCCTGGCTCAGGTGTTCTGGTCCCTGGCCGAGGGCATGGGCTACAACGATGCGGCCCTCAAGGACTATTTCAATGGCGGGCTGGATGATCCAGTGTCTCATGAGGAGATGGCGCAGTTAGAGACACTGGAATTCTGGGAATTCGTGCGCTACCTGCAGCATCGGCTTCGGTGGGATGACCCAGCCACTTCGGTCTCTTCCGGCGGGGTGGTCGTCAGCCCAGCACCACTGCCCAGGATGGCAACCAGCCAAGCGCCACAGCATAAGATGGCCGCTAACCCAGCGCCAATGCCCAAATTGGCCACCGTTCCAGCACCACAGCCCAAGATGGCCGCCAGCCCAGCGCCAATGCCCAAATTGGCCACCGGTTCAGCTCCACAACCCAAGATGGCCGTCAGCCTAGCGCCACAGCACCAGATGGCCGTCAGCCTAGCGCCACAGCACAAGATGGCCGTCAGCCAAGCGCCACAGCACAAGATGGCCGCTAACCCAGCGCCAATGCCCAGATTGGCCACCGGTCCAGCGCCACAGTACAGGATGGCCGCCAGCCCAGCGCCAATGCCCAAATTGGCCACCGGTTCAGCACCACAGTACAAGATGGCCGCCAGCCCAGCACCACAGTACAAGAGGGCCGCCTGTCCAGAGTCATGGCCCAAGATGGCTGCTTGCCCAGCGCCGTTGCACAGGATGAGAGCCTGAGTCAGGGCTAGTCACCACGGATCCTCCAGAGACTAGGCTGGTCACCGTTGACCTTTCAGAGTCAAGTCAAGTCACCGTTGACCTTTCAGAGTCAAGTCAAGTCACCGGTGATCTTCAAGGACTGAGTCAAGTCACCGGTGATCTTCAAGGACTGAGTCAAGTCACCGGTGGTCTTCAAGGACTGAGTCAAGTCACCGGTGGTCTTCAAGGACTGAGTCAAGTCACCGGTGGTCTTCAAGGACTGAGTCAAGTCACCGGTGGTCTTCAAGGACTGAGTCAAGTCACCGGTGGTCTTCAAGGACTGAGTCAAGTCACCTCTGATCTTCATGAACAAAGGCAAGTCACCATTGATCTTCATGAGCAAATGCAAGTCACCAATGATCTTCATGAGCAGTGTCAGGCCAGCACCAATTACTGGACAGGGGATTACCAGAGTTTTGTTGTCCCATTGATCCAGCCGCACGGAGGTCTGCTCCGCCTTGGGGGGCTCTGGTCCTGACCACATGGCTGTGGTGGTCTTCTGCTCCGCCCTGGGGGGCGCTTGCCCTGACTACACGGTTGTGGTGGTCTTCCGCTCCGCCCTGGGGGACTCTGGCGTCGACCACGAGGACGTGGTGGTCCTCTGCTCCGCCCTGGGGGGCTTCTGCTCTGACCACACGGACATGGTGGTCTTCTGCTCCGCCCTGGGGGGCGCTTGCCCTGACTACACGGTTGTGGTGGTCTTCTGCTCCGGCCTGGGGGGCTTCATGTTGTTTTTTTCCTTTGGTTTTTGTGTTAACGTCTGTCCCTGTTCCTTTCTGTTAGTCTGGCCCTCCGTCCCTCCCCCTGAACCTCCTCCTGTCCTCCTCCCTCCTGGTCTTTCTGTGTTGTGTTTACATTCTAGTGCCTGTTCCCCATGTTTTTCTTTTCTGGCCCTCCGTCCCTCCCCCTGAGCCTCCACCTGTCCGCCTCCCTCCTGGTCTCTGTTTTGTGTCTGTCGTGGAGCGTCTGGGAGCCGCTCCGTAGAGGGGGGGTACTGTCACAGTGTCTGGGTTGTGTCCCTGGGTTTCCACTAGATGTCCCCCTTTCTCACAGTGTCTGTCACCTTATCACTTCCTGTTCCCTTATTTGGTCACCTTCCTCCTTGTTAGTATTGATTGTTCCCCACCTGTCTCCTGTTCCCTCATTATCCTTCTGTGTATTTATACCCGGTCTGTCTGAGTCTGTGTTACGGAGTCCTTGTTTAATGTCCTATAGTTATTCATGTCCGTCGCTTCTTGCCTTGCTTTGCCTTGTCTTCGTGTCTTGTTTATGTTTGATATTCTGGTTTTGACCCTGCCTGGACTGTTTACCCCTTTGGATTACCCTTTAATAAATGACTTACCTGCAATTGGTTCTATCTCCGTGCCTCATTGGATCCCTGCCGTGACACCGTTTGATTGCTGCTATAAATGCTTAGTTAGAAAAAGTATAAGTTTAAGTACATTCATTATTTGTAGTTCACCAGCCACTCAATAATTGTGATACGCTTTGTGCTTTGTCGCTTTTATTATAACACAAAATCTCATCTTTCCAGTTCTGTTTAAACACATAAAACATTTGTATGATAGTATTATGATATTCTACATGAATGAAGTAATATTCACAGTCATGTCTGGTATGATCTTAATTCTCTCAGGGCGACTGCTACAATGATCTCAATCTTACAGTTAATATAAAGAAGGTAAATACAGATCCTGAGAGTTTAGAGATATTCTGCTCACTGTCGAGTGTGTGTCAGGTCCCAGGGTCTTTAATGTGAGTTACCATCTGTCCCCAAAAAGATGTAAATGATCACGTGATCAATGCAGCAGTGTTTGCTTTGGTCTGAAGTACTTCAGGAAATGTTGTAAGAAGATCCGGATCCTTCTGTATCCAGATGAGCTCGTAGTGTGCAGTGTGTTCATATACACTCCATACTCACTCTTAGATCTGTCTTTGAGAAAGTGATGTTTTCTATTGATTTGATATCTCTGAATTGGCTCTGTAATTGGTATAATACATATTTACCTGACTGATAATAAATTGTGACATTTGAAATGATTCTGACTTAACTAGAGTCAGTAATCTCAGAGTAATTATGTGAAGAGTATTACACCACAGTAAATCTCCGCTCAGGTTAGTAAACAGAGCCATTACTCGATGAGACGCACGAGTGCTGGATGATTACTGACTTACAGCAGCGATAACATTACAGGTTTAAAACCAAGTCATTGGGCGCAGAACCACCATCAATATGTTTGTCTAATGAAGACACAGTTGTGTAATAAAAGAAGTGAAATTGTGTGTGTGGTATGAATTAATTTATTCAAATTCATGTCAAAACAACTGTAAAACAAGACTTTCACAGCTTTATATTAATTGTTGAATGATTGTTGAAAAACAAAAAAAACACGACCTTTTCACAACGTGAAAAAAAAAGGTTTTACAACGTTGTTGTGTGTGCTGGGTAATAATGCTTTTATTGAGTCTGATGAGGTGAATGGTGCTCCTCAAACTGAAAGATGCATCCTAAAATTCAGATGATCAATACCTGCGCGCTTTCTTTCAGTTTATTTCGTGAATTTAGATGTGTGCAGTCTTCCGTTTGAGAGACACCCATGGATAAGATCTGTTGAACTGAAAAAGGCTCTGAATCAGGAGTCGATTATTCCTCTTGATTCAATCGATTCCTTTGGATTCGACTCTCGATTCCCAACGCCTCAGAATCCATCTAACCTGATATTTTACATTCCTCAAAACAAATATGTCTTAGTTGAGCTTTTAATGACAAATATGAACATTTATAAATGTTTTAAACAAAAAATAGTAAAAAAAATAAAACAAATAATGGTAAATAAAAATGATAGACTAATAATTAATTGGATGAAGTACTGCTTGAAAAAAACTTTTTCAGTGTATATCTGCCTCTTATAGTTATCTTCATCTTCTCAATAACAATCCTGAACACTTTAATCCAAATTTGACCTTTGTTTGGTTTAAACACATCTTCTCTAAGCATCATATCTTTTATAATATCATTAATACTCTGCTTCACAATGGTGAGGTGCTGCCTAAATTTCTGCCGTACTCATTGAATATCTGTCCATGTGAGAACAGATAAAGGTCGATCTCTCTCATCTCTCACACTTTTTACAGTCTAATGATTGAGATTCGAGTCTCAAACAAGATCTTTTTTCTGTGTTCCTGGGGTTTCTCTTCATCAGATCCAGAAATGTCTCGGTCTAAAAGCACATATATCTACATCACAGCAACCAGAGATGATAAATTCAGAAAATAAGATGAAAATAACTGGGCATTTTCTATTTGTATGTAGAAACTGAAAGTTCATTGTAATTAATTGATTTCTAAACTAATTCAATGAATCATACATTTCATATATCTTAATTATTCATCATAACCTACAGAATAACTGAATAAATCATTCAATCTGAATTCATATACTATTGCTGTAATGAAAGAAATGTAATGAAATTCCTTCAAATAAAAACAGGACTGTATATGATTCTGTTATATAGCATATAATCATTACCTTTCAGACTGATATGTTTGTCTTGGATTATTAGATATGATTTGTCTGTCATTATTCATTAACCCTTCAGAGTAGTCAAATGTATCAGAAGGAGGTGAATGGAGCAGATTGAGAGGGAGAATGTGAAGAAACAGCAGGTGGCGCTAGTGCACTGTTTTAGTTTGGGATCTGCTGTTAGAAGGAAGAAGAAGGAGAAAGCAGGTGTGTTTGTGCTTCACATTCCTGTCCAGTTGGTGGCGCTGATGCACGAGATCTGTTGTTAACTGGACTTTGATTTTCTCCAAGATGAAGTCGTGTCAGGTGACAAACATCAATCGTGAAGATCGCACAGGTGTTTAACAGCGAACACAAACCGGAAGTGTTTGAAAGACTTCTGGATTCTGTTCCTGCAGCACAAGATCGTCTGAACTACTGCAAGTAAGTCTGAATACTTTCACCATTACACTTATTTAGGAGAATGATGAACGCGTTTCAGAGCTGGATGAAGCGGGATTTGTTCAGTTATAACTTATACCTGTCTGTCGCCGAAGAAACAAACCACAGAGAAACAGAAAGATATTAATGAAACAAACCGTTTAAAGACGATGAATGTTAAAACATTTTTACAAGTCTGTAAAAATATCTGTAAAAATATAGGATAGCAGTCCGAATAATTCTAAAAGTGTTTTTTCATTTCCTCCTTTTTTGTATTTTAAGACGCGAGACTGAAAGTATTTTGTGATCAAATCAAACCTGTTCTTCTGGACAGACAGCTTGATAAACATGAGCAAAACAAATCTTCTTTTAAACTTTTTAATGATCCGAAGCTTAATATATAGTAACTTATTACTGAAAGTAATGTGTATGTAAATAAAGACGTGTGTTGTGAGTGATCTGAAGAGATTATTACATGGCAGTATATTTGTATCATATTTTATTTGTATATTGATTGTTTGAGATTCAGCACTAGTTATTTTCTTCATCATTTGTTCCTCTGAACTCTCATGATCTTGATTTCATTGTCATGTCCAGGTCATGATGAGCATCTGATCGTCTTCAGAGACACAAAGATCTCGGTGTTGAGCTGTTCATCTGCAGTATGTCAGAGAAGAGAGGAAAGATGAGTCTCTCACACAAACAGAGGTAAGACTGAGTCTGCTTTCAGACAATCATTTTAAACACTGCTGCACTTTCAGAGGATTGATGGAAAAAACACAACCTTAACAAACTCTGTTTTATATTTACAAATGATTTGCAGAACTTCAGAGCTTCATAACTTCCTAATTAAATATAACATTTGTATTTAAAAAAAAAAATAAATTAAATATCTCAGAATAGAAAATCCAAATCATCATTTGCAGTCAATTTACACTCTTCAGCACTGAGTCTGTACCTTAAGTAAATTATTCCACATCAGTGATTTTGGTTTTTAGGTCGTAAATTGATTGTCAGACATTAAAAAATTATTGCACACTTATTTTAAAGGCTTATATGATACTTTTGAATGTTTTCATCTTTCTTTAGTGTGTAATGTATCTGTTCATGTAAGATCTTCAAAGTTACAAAGGTCACAGTCTCCTGTAAAGTGATTTATTCTGTCTAACAGCGAACACTGATCCAGAAATGACTAAAATGCCTTGACTGAATCCAGGTATTCATTTCACAAATGTCTGCATCACAATGTGAAATATTAGTGTAATGCTGTTCAAAGGTTTACACAAAGAGAAGACGAGTCTTCAGTGAGTTGTAGTGTTGTCGTCATGTTGTGGAGACGCTGTGTGTTTGGATGAGAAAGCAAAAAAAGAAAGCATTCCATCAGGTGCGTGATTTCACATAGAGCAGCTGTTACTACACAGAGCCGTTGTTAACTGTCTAGTTGCGCAAATAAACGCTGATGATGAACGTGGATTTGCGCATCTTCTCAGTTAACAACGGCTCTGTGTAGTAACAGCTGCTCTATGTGAAATCAACCAAGATGGCGCCGCACATGGCTGCTTCAGTGCTTGGCTCTCCAGTGTTTGTACTGTTTTTGTTCGTTTTTCCTGTTTTTTGTTTAACAAACACGATCAGTTTCACCAGGGATGAACTGCTGAACATTCGGCAGAACACACCACATGATATTTTTCCGGATTTCTATTATACAGACGTTTTACTGAACATTGTTATCGGAGGAGCAGCGGTGCTGATCAAGCGCTTCAGGACGCGCAGACGGGGAAAGCGAGCGGGAGCGCTCGTCAGACTCAGGAAGCGCGGATTTCGAACGCTGTTGCCTAGCATCCATCTGGCAAATCTATGCTCTCTACCCAACAAAACGGACGAACTCCTTCTGCTCTCTCGGACAAATAAGGATTTCTCTCACTCTGCTGCTCTGTGTTTAACGGAAACCTGGCTGAATGACGCCATACCGGACAGCGCACTCCATCTGCCGGGCTTTCAGCTGTTCAGAGCGGACCGCGAAGCAGAATCAACGGGGAAATTGCGCGGCGGCGGGACATGCTTTTACATCAATGAACGGTGGTGTACAGATGTAACTGTGTTAAAGAAGATGTGCTGTCCTGATCTAGAAACGCAGTTTATCAACTGCAAGCCGTTCTATTCGCCGCGGGAGTTTCACTCGCTCATTCTGGTTAGTGTTTACATTCCACCTCAAGAGCATGTGAGCTCAGCTTTACAGAAACTCGCTGATCAGATCACAGACACAGAACAACAACTCCCGGACTCTGTTTTAATCATTCTTGGGGACTTTAATAAAGCCAATCTCTCCCGTGAACTGCCAAAATACAGACAGCATGTTACCTGTCCCACCAGAGACCGTAATATATTGGATCACTGTTAAACCACAATAAAGGATGCATATCACTCTGTTCCACGAGCAGCTTTGGGACGTTCTGATCTCTGTCTGGTTCATCTTATACCGACCTACAAGCAGAAACTTAAATCTGCTAAACCTGTAGTAAAGACTGTGAAGAGATGGACCAGCGAAACAGAGCAGGATTTACAATCTTGTTTTGACATCACAGACTGGAGCGTTTTTGAAGCTGCTACCACCGATCTGGACGAACTCGCAGAGACTGTAACATCCTATACTAGTTTCTGTGAGGATATATGCATTCCTACCAGGACTTATTTAACATTCAACAATGATAAGCCATGGTTTACAGTAAAACTCAGACACCTTCGTCAGGCCAAAGAGGATGCCTACAGAAATGGGGACAGGGTCTTGTACAATCAGGCCAGGAACACGCTGAACAAAGAGATTAGAGCGGCTAAAAAGACCTACGCTAAAAAGTTGGAAGACCAGTTTACTTCCAACGACTCTACTTCAGTTTGGAGAGGACTGAGAGCCATCACAAACTACAAGACACCATCCCCTTGCACTGAGGCTAATCAACGACTTGCTAACGACCTGAATGAGTTTTATTGTAGATTTGAAACCCCCAACACCCACTCTGACCATCTCCCTACACAACCATTAACACCTCCTGCAATCCCCCTCTCCATACCTCCTGCTCTTCAAATCTGTGAAGATGATGTGCGCCAGGTCTTCAAGAAAAACAAAAGAAGAAAAGCACCAGGCACAGATGGCGTTACACCAGCCTGTCTGAAAATCTGTGCTGACCAGCTGGCCCCCATCTTTTCACAGATCTTCAACAGATCTCTGGAGTTGTGTGAAGTGCGTTCCTGCTTCAAACGCTCCACCATAATCCCCATTCCTAAGAAACCCAAGATAACAGGACTTCATGACGACAGACGTTAGAGCCACAGGTCTGTAGTCGTTAAGTCGTTTGAAAAACTGGTTCTGGCTTATCTGAAGGACATCACTGGACCCTTACTGGACCCCCTGCAGTTTGCGTACCGAGCAAACAGGTCCGTGGATGATGCAATCAACATGGCATTGCACTTCATCCTGCAACATCTGGACAAAACAGGGACTTATGTGAGGATCCTGTTTGTGGACTTTAGTTTGGCTTTCAACACCATCATCCCAACAACCCTCCAGACCAAACTGACCCAGCTCTCTGTTCCTAGCTCTATCTGTCAGTGGATCACCAGCTTTCTGACAGATAGGCAACAGTTAGTGAGACTGGGGAAATTCATGTCAAACAGCTGCTCCACCAACACTGGTGCCCCTCAGGGATGTGTTCTCTCCCCTCTGCTCTTCTCCCTGTACACCAACGACTGCACCTCTAAAGACCCCTCTGTCAAGCTCCTGAAGTTTGCAGACGACACTACAGTCATCGGCCTCATCCAGGACGGTGACGAGTCTGCTTACAGACAGGAGGTTGAGCAGCTGGCTGTCTGGTGCAGTCTTAACAACCTGGAGCTGAACACGCTCAAAACAGTGGAGATGACTGTGGACTTTAGAAAAAACCCCCCTGCACTTTCCCCACTCACCATCATGAACAGCACTGTGGCTGCAGTGGAGTCATTCAGATTCCTGGGAACCACCATCTCTCAGGACCTGAAGTGGGACAATCACATTGGCTCCATTGTGAAAAAAGCCCAACAAAGGTTGTACTTCCTTCGCCAGCTGAGGAAGTTTAACCTGCCACAGGAGCTGCTGAAACAGTTCTACTCAGCCGTCATTGAGTCAGTCCTGTGTACTTCAATTACTGTCTGGTTTGGTTCAGCTACAAAATCAGATATCAGAAGACTACAGAGAACTGTTCGGACTGCTGAAAGGATTATTGGTGCTCCCCTGCCCACCCTCCAAGAACTGTACACATCCAGAGTGAGGAAAAGGACTCAGAAAATCACTCTGGATCCCTCACATCCAAGTCACCCCATCTTTGAACTTTTGCCATCTGGCCGGCGCCTCAGAGCCGCAAATACAAGAACAGCAAGGCACAAGAATAGTTTCTTCCCCCAGGCAATCTACCTCATGAACAGTTAAATGTTTCCCACTTAAACTTATGCAAAAATGTGCAATATCCTTATATTTATTTGTTACCCCTCCATCCTAGAACATTCCTGCATCTCACTCAATCCTATTCCATTATCATTTATAGCACAATTGTTTATACACTTATTTATTTGCCAATTTGTAATTCTCCTGTAAAATTTTTTTTTTTTTTTTTTGGTCTGTGTGTTGTTGTCTCTGTTTACTGGAAGCTTATGTCACTAAAACAAATTCCTTGTATGCGCAAGCATACTTGGCAATAAAGCTCATTCTGATTCTGATTCTGATCACGCACCTGATGGAATTTACCGCTGATTACACAACCGGCTTTACTGATGAGATGCGCATAACGATCGGCCGATCTCGATCGGTGCACCCCTACTAAATACACTGTATTTGATGTTGACACTTCAGGACATAAAGTTGTTACAGTGAAGAACAAAAATTATAACTAAGTTTGTATCTGAAATGAAAGAGAGTTGCAAAATAAAAGCTTATCTATGTTATCTAAAAGGATGCATTAATTTTTACAACAACATTGTTACTGTTATTACACCCAATAAACTAAGTGATAGACTTTTTTAAAATAGTGTCAGAACTGTGTAGCACTGACGTTTCTGCTTTCTATTTTAGTCAAACAAGAAAATGAAAAAAAAAATATCTTTAATTAGATCAGTCAAATATTTGTAAAAAATATTTAGTCTCACATTTTAAGTACTTTGTTAAATTGTTAAACAAATGTGAGTCTTTAAACAAGAATGACTGATATCTTTAAATCTCTTTAACTTTTCTGTGAAGGACTAGAGAGAATGTGTGTCGATATAAAACACAGATGAAGCTCCTGTAGAAAAGTTTCTCTTCTCTCTTTGTGTCATTAGTGTAAGATCAGGCTCACATGTGTCTGTGAAGAGTGACTGGTCAAAGGGTGACGGACCAGACTTCAGTGAGAAAAAAACATCTATCAAAAGGTATTTATTATCTTTGACATTATAGGTTGTGACTTGGCGCCGGTACAGGATGGCTGCCTCCGTGACGTGCTCTGCATATGTTTTTGTCTTTTTGTTAGTTTGTCCTGTCTTTAGTTATATTCCTGCAATCAGTTTCACCAGGGATGAACTGCTGAACATTCGGCAGAACGCACCACAAGATGTTTTTCCGGATTTCAATTATTCAGACGTTTTACTGAACATTGTTATCGGAGGAGCAGCGGCGCTAATCAATCGCTTCAGGACGCGCAGGCGGGGAAAGCGAGAGGGAGCGCTCGTCAGACTCAGGCCGGCGACACACTGGATGCGTGGCGCAAGCGTCTCAGCCGCGTGGCGTGTCAGTTTTTAATTCGGCTCCCATGTTAACAGGTTAGAGCTTGCAGACTGCCTGCGTGAGTCGCGCAGAAAACGCCTGCATGCTAGAAATAGAACCGACGCCTATTTTTACCGCGACGCGCGCGTGTTGGAAGCGTTTCCAGGCAAAATATAATAGGAAAATGTGTTTTTAGGTCATGTTGTACACAAATACATATGAATTCATGATATTTTGATATTCGAAAGTCTATAGGTTGACATAAATTCAGATATAAATGTAATTTAAAAAATAAATAAATAATTATCGATTTTCAAATATTGCACCTGTCAAACATAATCTATTTAGCCATCAATACTTTTGACGGTGTCCTTTATCAGTAGGTGTAGGTGTGTAAAAAAAAAGTTGATATTGTTGTCATGAAGACAAGAGCCTGGTCTGTCAACTGTCTCCCTCGCTTCTGGGACGCTTCTGGGACGCGACGCTCACGCCACGCAGCCAGTGTGTCACCGGCCTCAGGAAGCGCGGATTTCGAACGCCGTTGCCTAGCATCCATCTGGGAAATCTACGCTCTCTACCCAACAAAACGGACGAACTCCTTCTGCTTTCTCGGACAAATAAGGATTTCACACACTCTGCTGCTCTGTGTTTCACGGAAACCTGGCTGAATGACGCCATACCGGACAGCGAGCTCCATCTGCCGGGCTTTCAGCTGTTGAGAGCGGATCGCGACGCAGAATCAATGGGGAAATCGCGCGGCGGCGGGACATGCTTTTACATCAATGAACGGTGGTGTACAGATGTAACTGTGTTAAAGAAGATGTGCTGTCCAGATCTAGAAATGCAGTTTGTCAACTGCAAGCCGTTCTATTCGCCGCGGGAGTTTCACTCGTTCATTCTGGTTAGTGTTTACATCCCTCCGCAAGCGCAAGTAAGTCTGGCTTTACAGAAACTCGCTGAGCAGATCACAGAGACAGAACAACAACACCCAGACTCTGTTTTAATCATTCTCGGGGACTTTAATAAAGCCAATCTCTCCCGTGAACTGCCAAAATACAGACAGCATGTTACCTGTCCCACCAGAGACAGTAATATATTGGATCACTGTTACACAACAACAAAGGATGCATATCACTCTGTTCCACGAGCAGCTTTGGGACGTTCTGATCACCTTCTGGTTCATCTTATACCGACCTACATGCAGAGACTAAAATCAGCTAAACCTGTATTAAGGACTGTAAAAAGATGGACTAATGAAGCAGAGCAGGATTTACAATCTTGTTTTGACCTCACTGATTGGAGTGTTTTTGAAGCTGCTGCCACCGATCTGAATGAACTCACAGAGACCGTAACATCATATATCAGTTTCTGTGAGGATATGTGTATTCCTACCAAGACTCAACTAAATTACAACAATGACAAACCGTGGTTCACTGCAAAACTCAGACAGCTCCGTCAGGCCAAAGAAGATGCTTACAGGAAGGGGGACAATGTCTTGTATAAACAGGCTAAATACACACTGGAAAAGGAGATCAGAGTGGCAAAGAGGAATTATTCTGAAAAAATAAAGACTCAGTTCACTTCGAACGACTCAGCATCAGTGTGGAAAAGTCTAAAGAAGATCACCAATTACAAGACACCACCCCCCAGCACTGTGGAGAATCAACGACTGGCAGGTTTGAAAGCACACCCATCACCTGCCCTGAACACCTCTCCACACAACCGTTCACACCAATAACAACTCCTGCAACCAACCCTGAATGCCTCTCCACACAACCGTTCACACCATTAACAGCTCCTGCAACCCGCCCTGAACACCTCTCCAATCAAGCACTCTCACCATTCACACCTCCTGCATCCCCCCTCTCCCCCACACCTGCAATACAGATCAGCGAGGATGCGGTGCGCCAGGTCTTCCGGAAGCAGAAAAGGAAAAAAGCACCAGGCCCAGATTGTGTTACACCAGCCTGTCTGAAATCCTGTGCTGACCAGCTGGCCCCCATCTTCACAAAGATCTTCAACAGATCGCTGGAGCTGTGCGAAGTACCTTCATGCTTCAAACGCTCCACCATCATCCCCATCCCAAAGAAACCCAAAATTACAGGACTAAATGACTACAGGCCTGTGGCTTTAACATCCGTAGTCATAAAGTCATTTGAAAAACTGGTGCTGGCCCACCTGAAGGACATCACTGGACCCTTGCTGGATCCTCTTCAGTTTGCCTACAGAGCAAACAGGTCTGTGGACGATGCAGTAAACATTGGACTGCATTATGTTCTGCAACACCTAGACAGACCGGGGACCTATGTGAGGATCCTGTTTGTGGACTTCAGCTCTGCTTTTAACACGATCATGCCAAACCTCCTCCTGCCCAAACTAACTCAGCTCTCCGTGCCCACCTCCGTCTGTCAGTGGATCAACAGCTTCCTGACAGACAGGCAGCAGCTAGTGAGGCTGGGAAAATACACATCCAGCACCCGTACAATCAGCACCGGAGCTCCCCAGGGCTGCGTTCTCTCCCCACTGCTCTTCTCCCTGTACACTAATGATTGCACATCTAAGGACCCCTCTATCAAGCTCCTGAAGTTTGCAGATGACACCACACTCATCGGCCTCATTCAGGACGGTGACGAGTCTGCTTACAGACAGGAGGTTAAAGAGCTGGCTGTCTGGTGCACTCTCAACAACCTGGAGCTTAACACGCTCAAAACAGTGGAGATGATTGTGGACTTCAGGAGAAACCCCCCTGCACTCCCCCCACTCACCATCATGAACAGCACTGTGACTGCAGTGGAGTCATTCAGGTTCCTGGGCACCACTATCTCTCAGGACCTGAAGTGGGACATTCACATTGACTCCATTGTGAAAAAGGCCCAGCAGAGGTTGTACTTCCTTCGCCAGCTGAGGAAGTTTAACCTGCCACAGGATCTGCTGAAACAGTTCTACTCCACCATCATCGAATCCATCCTCTGCACTTCAGTAACTGTCTGGTTCAGCTCAGCTTCTAAATCTGACCTCAGAAGACTACAGAGGGTAGTCCGGACTGCTGAGCGAATCATCGGTTCAACTCTCCCATCTATTCAAGAACTGTACTTATCCAGAGTGAGCAAAAGGGCTGTTAAAATCACTCTGGACCCCTCACATCCAGCACACTGTTGCTATCTGGTCGACGCTACAGAGCACTGAGCACCAGAACGACCAGACACAGGAACAGTTTCTTTCCTCAGGCAATCCATCTTATGAACAGCTGATACACACTGAACACACTACACTTTATATTTATATACACATACACTTAATTTATCTAACACACATATTTAGTATACACTTACATTTTGCACATAATATACATGTACATACATAACTGCATTTTTGTAATATACCTGCCTACAATTGTCAATTTGTATATTGTCATTCCTTATCTACTTATTTGTATTTTTTGTATTTTTATATTCTTTTATTATGTGTTTTATGTTCTGTCGCTGTCATTCTGTTGTACTGCGGAGCTTCTGTCACGAAAACAAATTCCTCGTATGTGTAAACATACCTGGCAATAAAGCTCATTCTGATTCTGATTCTGATAATGTTGTGCTCGCTTATTTCTCCACTAAGATGCTTGGGATAGAAAAGAATGAAATGAAACAATAAATGACTGATTTCCTCTTTATTGAACTCAATCTGGAGCTTCTTTCCAGTAACACAATCACACAAGCAGACACAAGAAGGTATAAATTAACCATGGAAAATAGATCATGCAGCCAAACATGAATATGTCTTTCCATCTCTCCATAGTCATAGATGAACAAATGCATGTCTATACTGTGCTTCATTAGCATCCTCAACAGTGAAGCTCTTTAAATGAGACTGAAGGAGCTCCTGTAGTAAAGTGTTTTGTTCTTTGTGTCATTAGTGTAAGATCAGACTCACATGTGTCCAGCTCTGTGTCTGTGAAGAGTGACCGGTCAAAGGAAGACGGACCAGACTTCAGTGAAGAAACAACATCACGAACCAAATGGTATTTGATCTGTTTCTTATTTTTCTTTAAACATAGACTCAGAAAGTGTATCAGAGAATAATTATCATAAAACTACTTGTAGTCCATAAATTTATCACTTATTTTTTTTTTTTATATATATACTTTGGTCATATATATATTTTTCCCCCTAAAAATGCAGTATTTTGATTTATTTTATTTGCTATCAGGCTTCAGTATGAAACATTAGATCCAGATTTACAGTCTCACAGGAAACACAAGAATTATACAGACAGTCTCCTGCAGATCTTCCAGGTAATAAAACACATTTTCAGGAATATTTAATAATTATAATAAACAAATGTTATTGAATAAGAGTGTGACCGAACTTTTATTTCAATAAATAATTTTGACCAAATATAGGATTTTTTTCTCTCATTCATTCATTTCTTTCTTTGTAGGATCTTGAGATCAAAGTAATCAAATTTCTGAAGAAAGAACTGGAAAAGTTTAAGAAAATATTACAAAAAGAGGACATGCAATACTTTGTGAAGGACTTTAATGAGAACAGATGCAGTATGAAAGAAGCAGCTCTTGATCTCACGCTCTACTTCCTGAGAGAGATGAAGCAAGATGAAGCTGCTGATACTCTAGAAGGTAAGAGACTCGTGATCATCTGTCAGAGTGTCACTTATAAATGTAGGAGAGAAAATATGATTAAACAATATCTGTATTTTTGTTTCTGTTTAGATGAGCTGATCTTCATTCATCAGCTAAAGTGTAGCCTAAAGAAGAAGTCTCAATGTGTGTCTGAAGGAATTGCAAAGCAAGGAGACTCTACACTTCTGAAGAACATCTACACAGATCTCTATATCACTCAGGGTTGTAGTGAACAGGTCAATACTGAACATGAGGTGAGACAGATTGAAGTTGCTTCCAGACGTCATGAATCACAGGAGATACAGGTTGAGTGCAAACATTTGTTTGAAGCACCTGAACAAGACAAGCAGATCAGAACTGTACTGACAAAAGGAGTTGCTGGCATCGGAAAATCAGTCTCTGTGCAGAAGTTTGTTCTGGATTGGGCCGAAGGAAAAGAAAATCAAGATATCAGCTTCATATTTCCTCTTCCATTTAGAGAGATGAACTTAAAGGAGCAAGAAAAACTAAGTTTGAGGGACCTTATAACTCAGTTTTTCCCAGAGACAAAAGGACTGAACCTTACAAGAAGAAATCAATTCAAAGTCTTGTTCATTCTTGATGGATTGGATGAATGTCGACTTCCTGTAAGCTTTAAGGATAATGAGACGTGGTCTGATGTTTCATCACCAGCCTCTCTGGATGTTCTCCTGACGAACCTCATCAAGGGAAATCTGCTTCCTTCTGCTCTGATCTGGATCACCAGCAGACCAGCAGCTGCCAGTAAGATTCCTCCTGACTGTATCGACCGGCTGACAGAGATACGAGGATTCAATGATGCACAAAAGGAGGAGTACTTCAGAAAAAGATTCACGCATGAGAATCAGGCCAAAGAAATCATTGATCATGTTAAACAATCAAAGAGTCTCTTTATCATGTGCCACATCCCAGTCTTCTGCTGGATTTCAGCCACTGTTCTCCAGAACATTTTACAGGAGAAAAGAAATAATGTTGTGAAAAACAATCAGGCTGATGATGTCTCCAAAACACTGCAGGAGTCAAATACTGAAGACACTCCTAAGACTCTGACACAAATGTACACACACTTCCTCAGATTTCAGATCCAGCAGAGCAGACGAAAGTATGATGGAGAACATACACCAGATGTTTCCTGGGATAAAGATGCCATCTTTTCACTGGGGAAACTGGCATTTGATCAGCTGGAAAGAAACAATGTGATCTTCTATGACACAGATCTGGAAGCCTGTGGTATTGACGTCTATAAGGCATCAGTGTACTCCGGCATGTGTACCCAGATCTTTAAGGAGGAAACAGGGATCACTCTTGGTACCATGTACTGCTTCGTTCACTTGAGCATTCAAGAGTTTATTGCAGCCCTTTATGCACATCTGTTTCTAGACATCAACAAGAAATATGTGTTTGATCAAGACTCTACAGAACAGGGAAACAAAAGTGAAACCATGATTGATTTGCTCAAGACTGCAGTAGACAAGACACTAGAGAGTGATAATGGACACCTGGATCTTTTTCTTCGCTTCCTCCTTGGTTTGTCACTCCAGTCCAATCAGAGACTCTTACAGGGTCTGTTGAAACAGAAAAATGGAAATGAGCAGAGCAAAAAGGAAATAGTTCAGTACATCAAGCAGAAATTAGAGTCTAATCTGTCTCCAGAGAGATCCATCAATCTGTTCTACTGTCTGAATGAACTGAACGACCAAACTCTGGTGAAAGACATTCAGACCCACCTTAGCAAAGGAAGTCTCTCATCTGCTGATCTTTCACCTGCCCAGTGGTCTGCTTTGGTCTTTGTGTTGTTGACATCAGAGGAGGAGCTGGAGGAGTTTGAGCTTCAGAAATTCAAGAAATCAGAAATGTGTCTCATTAGATTATCAGCAGTCATCAAAACCTGCAAAAGAGCTCTGTAAGTTATTTAATATATTTTGTCATGTTTTGTGCTCATCTTAAAATTACATTAATCTACACGTATACATAGCATGCTTGGACACCCCTGATTTAGTGAGTGAGTGACATGACATACAGCCAAGTATAGTAACCCAATTCACAGCACACAGCAGTGAGCACACACACATACACTTTTATTATTTAATAATATTACTAATTAATATTATTATATGTAGCTTTTTTGCTCACATTTATGGTCTGTTTTCTCTTTGATAATTTGCGGATGTCGAAAATTCGTTGCATACCTACTTACATCCCCTCCTTGTTAACAAATCAGAAGTAAGTCCATATATCTGCATTTAAATGCAGAAGGGGCTTTCCTGATGACTTTGATGACTCTGAGATGTTGTCATCTTTATATTACTAACTTGCTGCATGCTAAAGCCGAACCAGCTGACCTCACCAGAAAACTCAACACCAGCGTCTAGTGGATTGTCTAGAAATTGATTTTATTATTCTACCAAATAGTATACTAAAAGATTGATACTTGGCATCCGTGATTCAATACAGTATTGCAGTGGAAAATATTGCTATACTATACTGTACCCCCCCCCCCCCAACCCTAGTTATAAGTATATATCGCTTAAGGTTAAATCAAAACACATATTCTTTAAAGCTGCAGTAGGTAACTTGTGTAAAAAAAATATATATTTTTTTTTACGTATTTGTTAAACCTGTCATTATCTCCTGACTCCTGACAGTAGAATATAAGACAGATAATCTGTGAAAAAATCAAGCTCCTTTGGCTCCTCCCAGTGGTCCTATTGCCATTTGCAGAAATATGCCGCTCCCGGTAAGAAACAACCAATCAGAGCTGCGGTTCATAACTTTTTTTGTGTTCAAAATTTACAAATATATATAATAAGCGAGTACACACATTTTCCAAACCGTGTTTTTAGCCTGTCCTGAATCACTAGGGTACACCTATAATAAGTGTTTATATTCGGACTATTTTAGATTGCTTCGGGAGTACCGCGGCGGAGTAATCCAGTACCTTTGTGATTCTTCATAGACATAAACAGAGAGAAGTAGCTCCGGCTACGATGTTCTTCCACAAGACACAAGCAGTTCTGTTTATTAACCGCTAGAGTGTCAAAAGTTACGGACTGCAGCTTTAACTTTGTTTTCTTTAAAAATTGAAGTCCTTTGGAATTAAAGTGCAATGCTGTTTTATTAGATTTACATTGGTTTCATGTAAATAATTATCTTTTTGGCAAAACAAGCTGGTCCGGGTTTCCCCGATAATGATTGAGCTTAGAGCTTAAGAGTGTTTTGCGTTCGTTCGTTATTGTTTCACGTGCGTTTCCCAACAATGCACTTAACACAGTTGCACGTAGCTGTGATACTTAGGAATCGCTGTCCATTTGTCAAGTGCTGAAATGTCATCTAATTGAATGTATATATTAATGGTGGCATTAAGCATGGAGTCAGAGACGTTTGCAGTATTAATTTATAGAGTGGTCAGACAGAAATCAGAAACGGCATCAAGAGTGTCAAGGGATAGCCAGAAATCAGTAACAATACCAGGCAAAGGTCGGGGCAGGTGGCAGAGAATCAAAGTCTGTATACACAATCCAAAGTCAAACACAGAAGGAACAAACACTAGGAAAATGTGGAAATGCCAGACAGAACTAAACAAGACTTCGCAATGTGAGTGTGGATGAGTGCTACCTTTATAGTGTCACTGATAGGAAACAGCTGTGGTTCAATAATGAGTTCCTAGGCAGGGGTTTATGGGAAATGTAGTCTGTGTGGTGAATAAACAGATGTGCATTGACCGGATCATGACCAAAGCGTCTGCTAAATGCATACATTTATTTAAATGTATTTATTTATATACAGTAGAGAGAGAGAGGGAGAGAGAGAGAGACGTTATTTCCGGGTCCAATACACAGCTGGTTTTCGTGCACTTCAGCAAGTCATGGCCTAGTGGTTAGAGAGTTTGACTCCTAACCCTAGGGTTGTGGGTTCGAATCTCGGGCCGGCAATACCATGACTTAGGTGCTCTTGAGCAAGGCACTGAACCACCAACTGGCTGCCCATAAATGATGCCCATTGATCCGGGTGTATGTTCACGGTGTGTGTGTTTGTTCACTGCTGTGTGTGTGCACTTTGGATGGGTTAAATGCAGAGCACGAATTCTGAGTATGAGTCCCCATACTTGGCTGAATGTCACTTTCTCTTTTTTTTCTTATTTTTTTTTTTTTTTTTAAGTCATTGACATTTTTCCCCCCAGACTTTGAAGCATTTCCTACATCTTTTATTCTTTTTTCCAGTCATTTACTTTAAATGTGTATTCCTATTAGGGGTGCTCCGATCACGATCGGCCGATCGTTATGCGCATCTGTTACTACACAGTAACTGAGAAGATTAACTGAGAAGATGCGCAAATCCAAGTTCATTTTCAGCGTTTATTGGCTCATCTTCTCAGTTAACAACGGCTCTGTGTAGTAACAGCTGCTCTATGTGAAATCACGCACCTGATGGAATTAACCGCTGATTAGAGAACCGGCTTTACTGATGAGATGCGCATTAACGATCGGCCGATCCTGATCGGAGCACCCCTAATTCCTATATTTTCTGCCCTTTTTAATTATCATTTATAAATTAATAAAAAAATAAAGAAAACGAGTTATCAAGTGTACAATAAAAGCACAACAAAATCCTTATATTATAATCACATTGCACTTGAATCAAGTTAAAGGTGTAATCTGCCGATTGTCCTGCAGGTGACTGCATAAATCTGTCTTCTTACGATGCACTTAGTGCTTAACGATTACTCCAGAGCACTCGTAGATCTACGATGATTTTCAAGTACTACTTAAGTTACTATGCTTTTGGGAAACAGACCGTAATATAAAGATCAGTCGTACGATACTTTTTACGAACTTCTTAGGCTTACAAAGCTTTTGGGAAACCCGGCCCTGTTAAGTTAGCTACAGAAGAAGCACATCATGTTATTATAAAACACATTGTTCCATAGTTATTTCTACTCCAATATGCAGTTCAACTTCTACAACTTCTGCTATAAAGGAGATGTACTCTTACATAACCTCAATGCATAAATGATTAACCTCCAGATTCTCCACCTCAAGACACTCATCCAGATAATAGAGCAGCACTTTTAAATGTATAACTCATTGCCATTAATGATATAAACCTATTATTCATTTACATATTTTAAGTTTTATTCAAGCATGCTAGTTTGTTTTATGCAGGAAATTTGAATCCATACAATTCTAATATATATGCTGTATATTTACTGTTCATGTAAAAGTAATTGCTATAAATTTATTTTAAGTATTTAACAAATGTATTATATGCATCTAACTCTGTGATTTGATTTATTTCTCTTGTAGGTTAAATGATTGTGGCTTAACAGACAAAAGCTGTCAAGCTCTGGCTTCAGTTCTTGGATCAGATACCAATCTGAAAGAGCTGAACATGAACAATAATAATCTTCAGGATTATGGAGTTAAGATGCTCTGCACTGGATTGAATAATATTAATTGCAAATTAGAGATACTGAGGTAAGTTTGGTGACAATCTGTAGTGTTTGATTAGAATTCAGATCCATCTGTTAACATGGACCTAGATCATTCGCCACAGAATTGAGGACAGAACTGCTTCAGCTCAGTGAAATCTGCAGCATGAACTCTACATTCCAGGGCCCTCATTTATGTGTAATGAGGGCAAAAGAATGCAAAGTATGGGATCTTCCATCTTGTACTTGCATGTAGGAATGTGTGTAAATAAAAGCACAACTCTGAGCATGCTTGAGCAGAGAACCTAGTGCTATACTGCAAAAAGAAAGTGATGCTGAGTGTTTCCTGTGTCCTATAATTACAAATACTCAATTCATAAATTCATAGTTCAAGCTAGACATTTGCTTAATTGGTGAACAAAAGCAATAAAAGACAAACTGAAAAAGGCTTATTTTACTTAGTGTTTTGTTTTTAGTCAAAATATCTAAAAACTCTATCAAGATGCATTTACTAGATGAGCAAAAACACATGAGATATTTAGTTGTTTCCTGGGGGGAAAGGTCTAAATGAAGTTAATGTTGCTTAAAACAATGTAAAAACCCTCTTAAAACAATTATTTTGAACTTTAAGTCTAGATCCAGGCACGATGAGTAGACAGAAATTACTGGATCTCAATATTCTGCACGAGTGAATCAGATCACTGCTCTACTGCAGAATATACACTGTACACTCAACACACTGATGTACATTTTTTATTGTTATAAGAACATTTTTAAATTCTTGCTGCTATTTTTTTTGTGTGTCTTGTATAAGAGATTGCTGCCCGAAAAAAATGTATGTGACTTTTGTAATGTGGTTGCCTTCATCATCACCAGTATTTGTCATCCGTCAGTTAAAACATATTGGTAAATATTCAGATTAAAACTGAAGTGTTTTCTCTTTATGCAGTCTGAAGAACAACTGTATCACAGAAGGAGGTTGTCATGTTCTGGCTGCAGCTCTAAATTCAAACCCTTCAAATCTGACAGAGCTGGATCTGAGTGAGAATAAACTAGGAAACCCAGGAATGAAGATCATCTTGACTCTGTTTGAAAGTGTACAGTGTAGACTGGAAAAGCTGAAGTAAGTATTTTAAAAGTGTATCCCATTAATTATCCAGACTTCAGTGACCCACCACAGTTTCATAGATTTGGAAATATTTTATACTTGTCATCAGGGCCGGGTTTCCCAAAAGCTTTGTAAGCCTAAGAAGTTCGTAAAAGCGATCATACGACTGATCTTAATATTACGGTCTGTTTCCCAAAAGCATAGTAACTTAAGTAGCACTTGAAAATCATTGTAGATCTACGAGTGCTCTGGAGTAATCGTCAAGCCCTAAGTGCATCGTAAGAAGACAGATTTATGCGGCCACCTGCAGGACAATCGGCAGATTACACATTTAACTTGATTCAAGTGCAATGTGATTATAATATAAGGATTTTATTGTGCTTTTATTGTACACTTTATGACTCGTTTTCTTTTTTCTTTTTTTTACTTTATAAATGAAATTATTAAAAAAGGCAGAAAAAATAGAAATACAAATTTAAAGTAAATGACTGAAAAAATAGAATAAAATATGTAGGAAAAGCCTCAAAGACTGGGGAAAAAAATGTCAAGTGACGACATGACATTCAACCAAGTATGGTGACCCATACTCAGAATTTGTGCTCTGCATTTAACCCATCCGAAGTGCACACACACAGAGCAGTGAACACACACACTGTGAACACACACCCGGAGCAGTGGGCAGCCATTTATGCTGCGGCGCCCGGGGAGCAGTTGGGGGTTCGATGCCTTGCTCAAGGGCACCTAAGTCTTGATATTGAAGGTGGAGAGAGAACTGTACATGCACTCCCCCCACCCACAATTCCTGCCGGCCCGAGACTCGAACTCACAACCCTTCGATTGCCAGTCCGACTCTCTAACCATTAGGCCACGACTTCAGCAATGACTTTCTGAAGTACACGAAAACCAGCTATGTATTGGACCCGGAAATAACATTTTCTTTCTCTCTCGCTCTCTCTCTACTGTATATAATTAAATACATTTAAATAAAAATGTATGCATTTAGCAGACGCTTTTATCCAAAGCAACTTAGAGTGCATTCAGGCTAAAAAAAATTTACCTAACGTTATGTATAAATATATAAAATGTTATATATTATTATGTAAAGTATAATATAATCAGAATCAGAAAGAGCTTTATTGCCAAGTGTGCTTGCGCATACAAGGAATTTGTTTTATTGACATAAGCTTCCAGTACACAGAGACAACAACACACAGACAAAAAAAAATTAAAATAAATAAATGTATAAACAATTGTGCTATAAATGATAATTGAATAGGATTGAGTAAGATGCAGGGTTGTACCAGGATGGAGGGGTAACAAATAAATATAAGGATATTGCACATTTTTATTGCACAACTATAAGTGGGGAACATTTAACTGTTATAGATATTTATAACTGATCTAATATTATAGACTATAATATAATATTGTATTGTGTTATAGTTATTATATTCAAGTTGTCTGTCTGGAACGCAGCATTAGGTTAACGTCAATAAATGATCATGTACTACAATTAAGAGCCATTCTATAACGTGACATTTCAGCACTTGACAAACGGACAGCGACTCCTAAGTAGCACTTTAAGCACAGCTACGTGCAACTGTGTTAAGTGCATTGTTGGGAAACGCGCGTGAAACAATAACGAACAATCGCAAAATTACTCATAGAAAATGCTCTTAAGCTCTAAGATTAATCGTTTTCGGGAAACCCAGACCAGGACTGTACAATTAATCAAAATAAACTCCAAATTGTAATATGGGGTAATGCGGTTATTAAATCACAAAAGGCTGCATTTTAAGTTAGAAGAGCAGAAGTTCTAAATGGCTGTTAAATAAAATTAAAAAAGGCAGTTGAGCAAGTTATTTTGAGTTTATAACATGAATTTAAAAGGTTCACCTAGTTTTGTGTTCATGTAATTTCCAACATTGTTTGGCAGACGATGTTAACAGATTTCACCAGATTTATACAACAAGGTGTTTATAAACCTGTTATGAGCTAAACATAGAAATTTAAAGGTTATTATTCAGTTTTCCACCAAAATAAAAGCCTGAGGGTCTAACATTTGAAAGTAAAGAAATTAATACATAATAATTACAATAATCTATCATTCAATCCTTCAAAATTGAAATCCTTCTTCAAGCTGCTTGTTCTATGTAGTGTTTTAAGTATAGTTTAGGCTTAAGTATTGTACTGTAAAATACGAAGTATTTGTATAATTATCGAATTAAAAAATAATTCCACAGTGTGATTTATCATGCAAATCTAATATTGGCAGATAAAAGTAGTAGCTAAAGCTGCTATTTGTGTAATTGTATGTATATCTTAATTGGTTGTTCTCTCTTCTACAGGTTAAACTGCATCAGTATTACAGATGAAGGTTGTGCTGCTCTGGCATCAGCGTTTAATTCAAACCTCAGAGAGCTGGATCTGAGCAGGAATCAAATAGGAGACTCTGGAGTGACACAAATCTCCAGTCTGCTGAGAAATTCACAGACACTACAGATGCTCAGGTCTGAATTTGGTCAATCTAAACATGAATCAATGTAAAGCTCCAGCTGGTCTGTAAACTGGCACTGTGTCACAAGGAATGGGTCAGTAATGTGAAATTGGTGTGTTGATGTAGATGCATTTATAAAATATTGTCAAACAGATTGATTTTTGAGGTGATGGGAAATGTTAATATCATAATAGTGTATTAAATGTTTTTAATGTGACTTATTTATTTAGTCTTTCTGATGACTTTCAGACTGCAGTATCACTGAAGAAGGTTATAATACAGTTGTAATCAAAATTATTCAACCCCCTTGACCTGCAAGACATTTTGCTGCAGAGAACAAAATGTTATAAAAACAATTCAACAAAGGCATCAGAGAAAGTTCAATACACTTTTGAATCATTCTAAGAATGTAACATTGATGAATCATGATTAAATTCAAATTGGATGTAAACATTTGTTCAAATTTTGTGCAGAATCTTTTATTCTTAAAAATCACCAAGAAACACTGTCTGTAAGTGTTTAGAAGCTTCTGTCACCTCTCTACTACAGTCTTGGCCCATTCCTTGCCTGAAAAAGCTTCCAGATCACTGATAATCTTTGGTTTCACATTGCCACAGCTTTCCTTAAATTCAACCAGATATTTTCAATGAAAAATAAATCTGGAGACTGAACAGGCCACTCAAGTACATTCTATGACCGATCCCTGAACCAAGCAGAAGTAGATTTGGATGTGTATTTTGGGATGACTCTCCTGCAGGAAAGTCCCTTGATCATCAGCTTCAGTCTTTGCACCAAAGGCATCACAATTCTTGTCAAAATGGCCTGATACTTCAAAGAATCCATTATGTCCATGATTTTCACTTCCCGCTACAGTAAAGCAACCCCATAACAGGACTGATCCACCTCCAAGTTTGACGACGGAGATGGTGTTCTTCTGCTTATGAGCTTTGTCTTTTTTTGCAGCAGACCTTCACAGTTTGGTCACATCACTCCATTCATTGAGATTTCTCAACATGAAGGCCGTACTTGTCTAGTGTTCTTCTTACACACTGCATTGAAATGGTTTTCCTCCTTTCATTGGGTCATCTTGCAAGTCTTTGGCTGTACATTGTGCAGGTTTTTCTCAGTTGCTCTGATTAAACATTTTATGATATTGTGCTTTTTCTTCAACACCCTCAAAGGTTTTCTGGTATAGCACACTTTAAGATAAGGAATAAGGCTGAGGGCTGGGTCTCTAGGAACATTTAATGTCTTGGAAATCTTCATATAGCCTTAGACTTTCTAAAGTAATATTATTTATTCTCTATAGCTTCTCTATAGCGTTGTGAGATCTCTGTTGACTTTGCAATTATTGCTACAGTCTCTGAGGGGTTGCGTAATTTTGATTGCAACTGTAGGTTATAATTGTGGAAAATTAAAACTGCAAAATTTTAAAATTGCATTTGTTGTAGTTTGTGTTCACCAATATATAACTTTACCAGCTTTACTGTGAAAAGAGTACATTCAGGTCAAAATCCTGTAGTGCATCTTTTTTTATTGTCTTCATTCTAGAACATGTACTTGTGATATTGTGATATCTTTATCTTTAATAGACTTTCAGACTGCAGTATATGTGAAAAAGGTTATAAAGCTCTGTCTTCAGCTCTGAGATCAAACCCTTCACACCTGATAGAGCTGGATCTCACAGGAAATGATCCTGGAGAATCAGGAGTGAAGAAGCTCAGTGATTTACTACAGGATCCAAACTGTCAACTCAACACACTGAGGTGAGACCTGATGAAATAATGCCAAATAAATGATACGCATGTGAATTATATTATTTGACTAATTTAGTAAGGTATACAATGTTACATCAAAAATTTTCAAAATGATCAAACATTAAAGATCAGATGCTGCAGCTGCTGTTGTTAAAAAAAAGTTACAGCTTAATCAGTCATTTTGAGCCACTAGATGTGCTGCTGTTCAGTAGTTTGGTGTCTCAATTAACGTTTATGATTGTGTTATTGTGGACATTTCTCATGAAAAACATATTCAGTGTGATTTATTATCCTGATTGTTTAAATGTTACTGAATGCACTGTACATTAATTTCCATCAAGCTCAGATTCACAACACTGTAGATCTACAGTACTACAGCAGATCTACCACAGACCACAAACATGTGATGTGTGTCAGGAGAGGATCAGTGATAACACACTCACACTCTCTCACACACACACACACACACACACACACACACACACACACGTCTGAACCTGCAGTTCCTCTCATAATGAGCAGAATTACTGTAGCATCAACACAGACATCAGTTAAATAAAACTATCCAGAGATGGTCTGAACCCAGATCATGTTCTTTGTTAGTGGATCAGTAATCCAGTGTTTGGTGAATTCTGCTACATCATAATAGGAAGAGCCAGCATCAAAAGAACTACTAAATATATCACTATGAATGCTTAACTGTCACAAGCTAGTTATCTCTTTGCTAACTTTCCTCATCTCCTGCTTAAAAGCCAGAAAGATCTTCAGATTTTTGAGAATCATGATCTACTGAGCTTCCCCCCCCCCCGTTTAAACTTGAACTAGAACTTTTCACTACAAACAATGTTTGATAATCTTTAAATGCTTTGTGATGTAATGCACATTGAATTGATTCCAGTTTCATCTTATCTTCTTCAGGTTTTTGGGTCCTGCTGCAGATGAAGGCTGTCAGTATGTGACTGGAATTGTGGGTAAAAACCCGTTACTCCTGAGAGAGCTGAATCTGAGTGGACGTAAACTAGGAGACACAGGAGTGAATCACATCTCTGCTCTACTGCAGGATAAACACTGTACACTCAACACACTGATGTGAGTATCTTACATCATTTCACTGGTTACATGACTAGTAATAATACAGTCGTCTATTTTAATTCTGATTTGAGTCCGGCACCACGTTATAAAGCTTGGAAGAGCCAGGACATGTTTTAATATAACTCTGATTATATTTGTCTGAATGAAGAAATTCATATACATCTAGGATGTCTTGAGGGTGAGTAAATCATGGAGTAATTTTCATTTTTGTGTGAACTATCCCTTTAAGTGCACAGGGGTTGGAGAAAATAACGTGAACACATTAGAAATAGCCAGTATTTTATTAATGTGTTTAACATTGTTTGTCTTCAATACAGCTTCCAACCTTCTTAGAATAGATTCAGACAACTTTTGAATAGACTTCAGTTAAATTCTGTCTCTAGCTTCTGCTGTGACTGCTGAATGTGTTCATGTTTACTGACTACAAACTGAGGACTGAAGACTAATTTTTAAAAAAAAGTATATGTGTGTATGTGTATGCATGTTTCTATATTTAAATGTAATTTCATAAAGGCAGGGTCAGTCTGGTTTCCACTGTCACTTCTGGGGCTTGATCGTCCAGGCTTCCTCTGGGACAACGGCCAGGGTTTTTTGGCTGACTGGGTCTCTGAGTTTAGGTTAGAGGAGGTTATGAATGAAGGTGACTTGTAAATTTGTGTAATCTAAACATTTGAAAGTTCTGCTAATACAGCAGGTCAAATACAACCCAATATCCAATCATTTCAGTTAATAATACGAAAAAAAAAAAGTGTCAATTATTTGATTAAATGAACAAGTTTCGAAGACCTAATTGTGGAAAATTATCCAAAGATATTCAGACACTCTTCCTCTGTTTTTTGTTTTATCAAGACATTGTGACTTTATTCAAAAGTTTTCTTCTATCTTCTCTCTTTCTCTCAATGTAGATTAAGATGGTGTGGTTTGACAGATGAAGGTTGTTCTGCTGTGACTTCATGAACATAACGTGTCTGATTCATTGTGTTTTCTCTTTCTGTCTTCAGTCTGTGTGAATGCAGTATTACAGAGAAACAGTGTCTCATCCTGACTTCAGCTCTGAAATCAAACCCATCACACCTGAGAGAACTGAAGCTGAGCAGGAATAAACTACTAGGAGACTCTGGAGTGAAACACCTCAGTGATCTACTGATGAACACACAATTGAAGCTGGAGAAACTAGAGTTAGTATCATTATACTCTACAGCAGTTACAGTCAGATTGATTTATCAGGGTACATCATTTATTTCCAAAAATGAATGTATCCTTGTGATCTTTAATGAAAATAACTATCACTTTCTCTCATAAACACATCTCTTATCTTGTCTGATGATGTGAAGGAGGGAAAACCTGTCAGTCACATGAGATCTTAACAATAGCAAACAATTATCAGCTTTTCATCAAAAATTAATTCCTGACCTGCAGTAAAAAAAAAAAAAACTGTTTCATAAAAGAACAAAATATGATCATAAAATGTTCTTGTTGACTGTAAACTTCAATCTTAAAATGTCTTGAAGTAAATTTAGATTTATGAACAGAATATTCTTGATTTGTTACATTTAAGCTTTATTTTTAATGTTTTAATGTTATTGTAAAGTGGTTCTATAGTTGATCCTGTATCTTTTTCTTTTTTTTTTTGGTCTGACTTGAAATGTTTTTTTCTTTTGTTTTTGTTTGTGGTCACATAATGAGGTTTTTGGCAATGTTTTATTTATTGCACTGTATGATGTTAACACATGATGAATTACTCACACATGAACATAACGTGTCTGATTCATTGTGTTTTCTCTTTCTGTCTTCAGTCTGTGTGGATGCAGTATTACAGAGAAACAGTGTCTCATCCTGACTTCAGCTCTGAAATCAAACCCATCACACCTGAGAGAACTGAACCTGAGCTGGAATCAACTACTAGGAGACTCTGGAGTGAAACACCTCAGTGATCTACTGATGAACACACAATTCAAGCTGGAGAAACTACAGTTAGTATCATTATACTCTACAGCAGTTACAGTCAGACTGATTTATCAGGATACATAATTATTTCCAAAAATGAATGTATCCTTGTGATCTTTAATGAAAATAACTATCACTTTCTCTCATAAACACATCTCTTCTCTCGTCTGATGATGTGAAGGAGGGAAAAGGTTTTTCCTGGGTCAAAATGGGTCTTCGGTGGTGGCTGGCCGACATGGTCATCCACACACAGCAAAGAGTACCCTAGATCCGCAAGCCCAATATTGACAATAAATGTTACATTTAAAATAAATACAAAAAAAAAAGTTTTTTTTATACTATTTATTCATAAAAAAATGATCACTGTCATCTTTTCTTGCCCTCTTTGCAAAAAAAGCTGTGATTTTTCCACGACTGGCTTTCATAGTTTAAACAGATAAAATCCTTTTTTTGATAGACCTGATAATTATTTTAGTATAATCATATTAATTAAAAACGTAGCGTTAAATGGTGTAATAGTGTAATTTTTTCCATATAAAATTGAATAAAATTAGCAGCTAGCTAGCAACAGCTAGCTTTGTGCTTTGATCTATTTTCATCTCACTCCAGTCTAACGTTAAACTAAATGATTTTATAGGTAATTTACTACACATTGTCATAGGCCTATACATACTGTGGATTATTAAGGCTAAATGGGGTAAACACACTTTCTCATTTCAATTCAATTCAAGTTTATTTGTATAGCGCTTTTTACAATACAAATAGTTACAAAGCAACTTTACGTAAATTATGTTTCTACAATATTTAGTAGTAGCTAGTAGTTTGTGCACGTTTGACAGGATTTTAGAAAAATAAAAATAATAATACAAGACGTAGTCAGCTAGATGATGAACTATCAATATTATTAGTTCATAGTAATTATATGATGCAGTCACACATGTAGCAATAATTGTTAGTTCTGTTTGTTGATTCAAGGTTAGCGTCATCTGGGGTCCTCTGAGGGGTCAGCATCATCTCTTCTCAGGTGTTCTGGATCCAGACTGGAGCTTGTGTAAATCCTAGTTACCACGGGATGTAAATCCCGTGGCTAAACATAGGAACAAAATAGAGACATCATTAGCATAGCTGCTGATCCAACAAAGTAAAATTAGTTTAACCCAAGCTAAAGAATAAAAATGCAGGTGCAACTACACTCACAATTTAAGAGATACATTATTCGAATGCTTGGCGAAAGAGATGCGTTTTTAATCTAGATTTAAACAGAGAGAGTGTGTCTGAACCCCGAACATTATCAGGAAGGCTATTCCAGAGTTTGGGAGCCAAATGTGAAAAAGCTCTACCTCCTTTAGTGGACTTTGCTATCCTAGGAACTACCAAAAGTCCAGCGTTTTGTGACCTTAGGGTGCGTGATGGATTGTAGCATGGTAGAAGGCTAGTTAGGTACGCAGGAGCTAAACCATTTAGGGCCTTATAGGTAAGTAATGATAATTTGTAACAGATACGGAACTTAATAGGTAGCCAGTGCAGAGACTGTAAAATTGGGGTAATATGATCATATTTTCTTGACCTGGTAAGGACTCTAGCTGCTGCATTTTGGACTACCTGTAGCTTGTTTATTGAAGCAGCAGGACAACCACCTAGAAGTGCATTACAATAGTCCAGTCTAGAGGTCATGAATGCATGAACTAGCTTTTCTGCATCAGAAACAGATAACATGTTTCGTAGCTTGGCAATGTTTCTAAGATGGAAGAATGCAGTTTTTGTAACATTGGAAATATGATTTTCAAAAGACAAATTGCTGTCTAATATAACACCCAGATTTCTGACTGCAGAGGAAGTAACAGTACATCCGTCTAGTTGCAGATTGTAATCTACAAGATTCTGTGTGGTGTTTTTTGGTCCAATAATTAATATCTCAGTCTTATCCGAATTTAATTGGAGAAAATTATTTGTCATCCAATCTTTTACATTTTTAACACACTCTGTTAGCTTAGATAATTGGGAAGTTTCATCTGGTCTCGTTGAGATGTATAGCTGAGTATCATCAGCATAACAGTGGAAGCTAATTCCGTATTTTCTAATAATATTACCAAGGGGCAACATGTATATTGAAAATAGAAGGGGACCTAGGACGGATCCTTGTGGCACTCCATATTTTACTGATGATAAGATTTCAGATCTGTATGTTCTTTTAAGAAGTAATGAATCGGCTCAAATGAGTCATTAGGTCGCGAATCGGACTTTAGCGGACGTGTTGTGTGGGAATCCTGGCTGTTAGGACATCATGAAAGATTTGTTAACGCGCACACACAAAACACAGAACTGGATAGATTTTTTTAGAAGAGTGTGGAGAAGCGCTGTGCTCGTTCTCTCAGTCACTCCGTCAGTAGCCTGCTTCACTCACAAAACCCAGTGTATGATGTTAACACATGATGAATTACTCACACATGAACATAACGTGTCTGATTCATTGTGTTTTCTCTTTCTGTCTTCAGTCTGTGTGGATGCAGTATTACAGAGAAACAGTGTCTCATCCTGACTTCAGCTCTGAAATCAAACCCATCACACCTGAGAGAACTGAACCTGAGTCTGAATGAACTACTAGGAGACTCTGGAGTGAAACACCTCAGTGATCTACTGATGAACACACAATTCAAGCTGGAGAAACTAGAGTTAGTATCATTATACTCTACAGCAGTTACAGTCAGATTAAAGATTACGGTTTACTTTCAGGAAAAGGAAAGGAAAGGATGTGACGTGGGGCCAAATATAGTGTCCCATACTCTGAACTTGTGCTCTGCATTTAACACACACACACACACACACACCTGCGGTTGGGGTTCAGTTCTTGCTCGAGGGTCTCATCTCAGTCAATCGCCGGAGATCACAGTAATCCAGCTCATTAATGGACCAGATTATTATGATTATTTTTTTGTATTCACTCAGACGTGAACATAACGTGTCTGATTCATTGTGTTTTCTCTTTCTGTCTTCAGTCTGTATGAATGCAGTATTACAGAGAAACAGTGTCTCATCCTGACTTCAGCTCTGAAATCAAACCCATCACACCTGAGAGAACTGAACCTGAGCTGGAATCAAATAAAAAACACAGGAGTGAATCACTTATGTGACGTACTGAAGGATTCACGCTGTAAACTGGAGAGATTGAGGTCAGTAACATTCACAGACAAGAATCAAAATGATGAAAATCACTTTGTTTAACTCTTATGTGCTGTTCAAGATCTTTTCAGACCCCAAATGATGATTGCTGAAATAAAAACAAATGTTCCCTTTATCTAAATGACATGAGACTTTGTACGTTTGTCAACACTTGGTAGATCTACAAACAGAAAATTAAATTGGATTGATATCTGGTTGTGTGTTAGTGTGAAAAAAGTCTCTCTCTGGAGACCCACATTGAAATGAATGAGGAAATTATCAAATCAATACTTTTTCTTCTTAATTTATCAAATAAATTCAATGAATCCACCACAATTCAGACCACAATATACACAAAAATGAAGTGGCAACCCTTCCACACGTTCACAGTACACACACACACACACAAACACACACACACACACACACACACACAAAAGACAAACACCCATAGATATTAATGGAGACTATAAAAATGTTGATTTTGTTACATAATTTGTCAAAAATGTCTGAAGAGGTGATACCCAGTACTTTTCATTCATTTTTCTAAATATATAAAAAAATAACATAAATACTTAAACTACACGAATGTGTAGTTAAAACATTAATAAACTGAGTAAAAAAAATTCAACAAAACCCTTTATACTCTATATCTCATGATGAATGTGTTCACATTATATTTGTGAAAGATTCTTCATCTTAATGATTTGTTTGTAAGATGATCTCTCTTCCTCTGTTTGTCTCTTTCTAGTCTTCGTTACTGTGGCATTACAGATGTTTCTTCTTTAACTCAGTCTTTGAAAAACACAAAAGCTCTGCAGTTTCTAAAAGAGCTTGATCTGAGACACAATAAGATTAGAGACTCAAAGCAGAAGCTCATTGATGTGCTACGAGACTCAAACTGTGAACTGATGTGAGTAAACTTCACTTTGTGATATTAAAGATTCATTTACCTCTGATATGTGAACAAATATATACTTTCACATATTAGTGAAAAGAGTTGATCAAATGATCATCAAGCTTTATTTCAAAGGGTTTGTGTCAGAATGAAATGTAAAGTTGATAAAAATGTTGAACACAAAGGAGGAAAGAGAAGAAAAGCAGACTGTCACAGCTTTCTACAGCAACAGCTGCTTTATTAATGAGATCAGTAATAGTGAATCATTAGAGTTTGAAATAGATTTGTTCAGATTGTAGGAAAACGCTGGTAAAATCAGAGCAGATTCAGCTTCATCTCACAGTCGTCCAGCATCACATGATCAATGTCTCTGTCTCTTGTGTGTTTTTACTTTGACAAGCAACACGTCACATTACTTTACACTTTCTGTAAGAGATAATGTACCTCCAGCCGCTTGTTATCACACTTATTATATGCTTTCTTGACACACAAGTGAAGAATTAGACACAATTTAGATTCAGCTAAACACTTCTGCTCAGTTAGCAAAAACTTGAACAACAAGACACACTTTGAACAATGTCTCCTCAAGTCTACTATTAACAGGAATCTCCTGCGGTTTGGTTTGAGGGTAAATCCAGTCAGTAACTGAGGCACAAGCTAATAGCAGTTGTGCTTGAATGAAACGAGTGAGAGCGCGGTGCTGTGATACGAGAGAAGTCAAAGAAACGGCCGACTCAAATACCGTATGACTGTGTGTTATTCTGCTGCTAATGACACACACCTAATGAATAACACACCTCCGAATGTCACGACTGACCAATCAGAATCCAGTATTCCAGCGAGCTGTGCAATCATTTCACTTATTTACTGAGACCAACACAAACATGTTTCAACTAGAGACAAACAGCTTTAACTAGTGACACATTTAACTGAAAGATTTGTGTTTTAAGACTAAATCACATTTCTGTTTGTTCCTTGTCATTTATTATATCTGGTGTACACTCGTTAGTGTGTGTTTCTCTTTATATTGATTCAATAGAGACACAAACAGACAAACATATGAGTGGAATTAATGTTCAAATGTATTTAAAACACAAAAATTGTTTTAGAAATATTTATGAAAGATCATGTACATGTAACTCAAAAGAAAATGTAAACAAAATAGTAACCGATTTGCAAATTGTTATTTTTTTTTCTCTTCTCTTACAGTGTTGATAGAGATCCATTACCAAGATTTCAAACAAAGCTGATGAATGCTTTTTTTAGGTGATCTTGAGAGGAGCAGTAAACATCAGCTGAAGATCCACAGAAGAGCTTCACTACTGTGTCTATGAGGAGAAATAAATGTGTGATAAATGTGTAAATGTGATCCATACAGGTGAAGAGACTCAGACTTTACAATCAAATAATGCAGCATGTGTGTTAGAAACATGATATTGAATGATTAATGTTGCTTTAGTATTCAAGCAGATGATCATTGTGTTTAATGTAAAGCTGGAACAGAGGAGGAAGAAGCTCAGATGAGTCTGTCTGGCTCTTCAGTTTAATAATATTTCTATTAAACTCATTCATAATGATTCAGATGTTTAAATGTGATTGTCAAGTGCAGCACTTAAATGTAGCAAAACATATAAAGCAAATCTACAATGTGTGAAATTTCCATGTTACTTAAAACATTTCCATGATCTCTCTTACATTTTCTACACATTGTTATTCTATTTAGTTCTATATTAAGTTAGCTATGTGTCTGTCTGTTGCTAACACTCACAAATCCTCTCATTACAACAAACAAAGCAGAAACACAGTGTCAATAAAAGCTGGATTGTGCAGTTTTGTCAGATGAATTGATTAAAACGGGAGTTTTCACACACAGTGAGTTTGTGCTGAACTGACTGACAGCTTCAGTGTTTAGAAATGCTGGGTCTTTTACTCGCTGTTTGTCTCATTTTATTCACTATTTGAAGAAAAGGTTGTTTTTATCAGACTTTGTGACTTTTTCTACAGAAGTATAAACAAGATCATACTGAGCTTCTCTTCAACAGCTTGGTGTTGTTCATTTTCTTTTTCTTAGATGCAATGTTGATGTTAACAAAATCCTCTTAAATTATCTGATGTTTTCAGGAAAATGCATTAAATTATTTGACATGTTTTTAATAGGCGTGTGTTTTGTCTTACACCTTTAACCATTTCTTTATTCAGGGAGGACAGTCAACTCTAGACAAAACCAGAAAGCACTCAGCACTCATGTAACGGAGTTAAAAATGCACTTTAATAATTCTTATTCTCAAAATTAGTATCTGTGAATTTCATTTATCATTTAATGATTTTATTGAATATCTGTGAATTTTATCTCTTTGAGTTATTTTTATTTATCTTTATTTTTGCGAATGTTTCCTGTGGAAATTACCCTATCTGCACACTATCCCTTCTGTACCTCCTAAGCTTCTGTAGTGCTCGCTCTCCCTTAGTCTCGTTTTGCACTGCTGAGGGTAAGCTGTGAAGAAATGTGCTGCTAGGCTAATGTACTGTTTTCTTTGGAAATTGAATCATTTAAGTTATAACTTTCAATGCATATTGTCTGATGTTAATACAATAATGCGATGTAGCAGTTTTGTGTTAGTTTGACCGCTAAAATAATTATTAGCAGTGTTTTCATATTCAGTTTCTAGCCGCATTTTACCACGGCAGGCGGGCCTTCTCATGTGAACAATGTAGCTCGTCGGAGATTTCAGCGCTCCTTTTGTGTAGAGTAAACGCTGTATTTTTGTATGTTTAGGAAGCAGAAGTACAGTAAGAGGAGTCCAGAAGGCAATTAATGTGCATTGTGTTCTACAGGTATGCGTTTTTCTTTTGTTTATTAATGTAATTTTCGTTGTCTCTGTTACCACACACTTTTTATTCAGCCCACTAAGTGTTGCTGTTATGCTATTTTCTTTAAGGAAACATATGTACTGTGTTTATGGATTTGTTGCATTTTATGCTTAATATTTTCTGGACTTAGTTAATGATTTTCTGTGAGTAATGTGCACACTGAGCAAAATATCTCATGTAATGTTAAAGTAATGTATTTGTAATGTATTCTAAATACATGATGTAGATTATTCTGGTGAATGAAGTGGCTCAGTCTCGTTTTGCACTGCTGAGGGAAGCAGAAGTACAGTAAGAGGAGTCCAGAAGGCAATTAATGTGCATTGTGTTCTACAGAAGCCAATAAATTGTGAAAAAGAAGTCATCTCGTGAGTCGTCCTTCATATACCCTAACCGAGGCCGTTACACTGGTGCCGTGACCTGTCGGATCTACAGATCAGCTTGATGCTCATCGCCGTGGATGCTGTCGTCCTGTTCTGCAATCAAGATTACTGTGTGGCCAGGTTAAAACGACAAAGCAAAACGAAAAAAAACTGTGGGTTAGGGTGTAGTAGGCCTATTGCAACTCAGTTTATTGGTGACTTTTGTTAATGTTGTATACATCATTTTTTTTTTTTTTTCTATTCAGATTAATCTGCTATTACTCTCTGTTTCTTTATGAATACACACAACGCAAGTACATTTGATGAATTGAAAGCAGACGCTATTATAACAATGGATACGTTTGGTAGTCCTAGTTTGCCGAAAGGTAGGGGTGCTTGGCTCCATGATAATACTAACAGTAGGGATGTGGGACATTTCAAGTGTATAAATGTTGGTAATAGAGATACAGGGTTAGGTCAGAGCCCGGAATGTACTCCTGTTAGTGGGTATCTTAGGGATGGTCCCTACACTTCCACACCTAGCAGTGATGTTGATGTCATTCGCCATCTCACAGATATGGTAGGGCAGCTAGGTGCTCAAATAGGTGAATCGATTGTTACAAAGCTGATGTCAGCTGATGTTGTAAACATGACTGGTGACCATCAGACTACTTCTCCCGATCAGAACACACACTGTGATATTAATAGACATGACCTCCCACATGTGACAGTTCATCTTAAATCTGATAAAGGACTTCAGTCTTTCAGAGGTGACGACACTGACAAAATCTCAGTCCAGGACTGGATTGACATGACTAAAACTCATCTCATAAAACAAGAGATTCCTGTACATGAACAAGCAGAAGAAATTATGAGCCATTTAATGGGCAAGGCCAGAGATGTTGTAAAGATTGCCCTGCGTAGTGATCCTGAACTTGATGTTAAACGTAAACCTCAAATGATATACAATGTGCTACTTCACTATTTCAGTGAGGATCCCTCGTGTCTCCCACTCGCAGACTTTTATGCTACTCTACCTAAACACAAGGAAAACCCTGTCGACTATTGGATTAGACTGAACAAGGCAGCAGACCTAGCCCTTGAAGGGTTACACAGACAAGGGAAACAGACAGAGAATATGAATGATGAAGTGGCCCTTATGTTTGTCAAACACTGCCCTGACCCAGAGCTGTCCTGTACATTAAAATGTAAGCCAATTCGTGAGTGGACCTCACGTGATGTTCAGCTGAGGATTGATGATTATCAAAGAGAGCTGAGGGCTAATTGCAGACCAACTAGTACTGCTCAGTTGAAAAGCCACATCACCACCATCACCTCTGAGCAGACCTCTCTACCACCTTCAAGTCTGACGTTATCAGAGCAACACGATGACTCGGGCCCCTCACTTTCCTCTCCCCACGCTCAGCGCCATGGGTGTCATCCTCCTCCTTGTTCTCCTCCAGCACCTGTCCCATTTCAAGGTGAGCTCCAACGTACTCCAAGCCATGCCTCTGTCCCAGTTGTTGCACAAAACCTCCAACAGTCAGAGGATAGACTTCTCACTCGAATGGTCGACATGTTTCAGGAGATGATGGATAAAATGCAGCGGCGCAATATTTCCCAGCCCATCCGAGGTGGAAGATTTCAGCGCACAGCGCGAGACAGGCGTTCCAGAGAAGCTGCTTGTAGAGTTTGTAATGGGTCCAGTCACACCACCATTTCCCACTGTATGTCGGAGAGACTGTGTTTTGTCTGCCTTGCTCCAGGCCATACCAAACAGGATTGCCCCGCAAACAACTCCTCCCAATCCCGGTCTGAGGGAAACTAGAGGACCTGTATCCAGAGGGAGTTAGTACGGGTCATTATTTAGACTCCCAAACCAATGACATGTTTGATGCTGAGACTGTTTACACGTCTGTGAAAGACTCATGTAATGACTCTGAAGTTGTTGTTGTCTATCAGAACATTCACAGAGTGGGCAACAGTGACAGTCTTTTCTACACATCTGTGATAATGGGTGATTCAGTGAAAATGGGTGGAATGTTGGACAGTGGTTCAATGGCTTGCAGCATAAATGACAAGCAGCTGAGACAAAATTGAGAGATGCTGGAGTGATAACAGACCAAAAGCTGATGGATGTGAATGTTGTACTTGTTGGATGTGGTGGACTTCGTGTTAAGCCAAAGTGTGCTTTTGAAGTGGAAATGGAAGTGTATGGCTGTAAAGTGTTAGTCCCCATGCTTATTGTTCCAGGACAACATGATGAGTTGATACTAGGAACCAATGTTATAAAGCACATCCTGCATCAGTCTAAGTTATGTGAGTCCTATTGGGAGACAGTGTCCGGCCCCTGCCCTGACAGAGACCCAGAAGCTGAACATTTCCTGTCTATGCTGTCTGGCCTGAACATCTGGAGAGGTGAAGATGTTCCTGTCAAAATCGGGACAGTTAGGAGTAACTCAGCTACATGCCTCGAGCCTGGCCGTGAGTATCTAATCTGGGGGAAACTACCCAAAAACACAGCTGTTTCCCCAGGAAGTACCATCATGACAGAGCCCACGTCATCCCGCTCAGCTCCTAGAGGTGTTTTGGTTGCGAAGATTGTGACTTCCCTGTGGGGAGACAGGTGGATCCCACTAAAGCTCATCAACACATCTGAAAGGCCGGTGCTGTTGAGACGCAATGCTAAGCTGGCAGATGTCTATTCATGTTTGTCTATTGAGGACTTGGACATTGCTGAGCGTCCAGAGGCTCCACTGGTCAGCTGCACCCAGTCAGCTGCATCATGTACTGCTAATGGAAATGACGCCAAGGACAGGCTCAGGTCGGTTGGGCTCAGTGCTGTCGACATTGAATCGTGTGAAGTTTCAGAGGACTGTAAGAGGAGGATGTCGGACCTTGTTTTACAGTATGAAGACGTCTTTTCACGCCACCACCTGGACTGTGGGGAGGCGAAGGGCTTTGTACATCGCATACACCTATCTGACAGCAGACCATTCAGGCTTCCATACAGGAGAGTGCCCCCTGGCCAGTACCAGAAACTTCGCCAGGTACTGAGTGAGATGGAGGAGAAAGAAATCATCAGACAGTCGACAAGCGAGTATGCGTCACCATTGGTGCTTGTGTGGAAAAAGAACTGAGATCTCCGCATCTGTACAGACTTTCGCTGGTTGAACAAGAGGACCTTCAAGGATGCTCATCCCCTCCCTCACCAGGCAGATTGTTTGGCAGCGCTGGGAGGTAACTGTTTCTTCAGCACAATGGATTTGACTTCTGGCTTCTACAACATGCCACTGCACGAGGACGACAGGAAATACTCTGCCTTCACCACTCCCATGGGCCTGTATGAATATAATCGTCTGCCACAGGGCCTTTGCAACAGCCCTGGAAGTTTCATGCGCATGATGACCAGCATCTTTGGAGACCAAAACTATCTGAGTCTACTGTGCTACTTGGATGATGGATGCTACAGGGGAAGTCGTGGCCTAATGGTTAGAGAGTCGGACTCCCAATCGAAAGGTTGTGAGTTTGAGTCCCGGGCCGGCAGGAATTGTGGGTGGGGGGAGTGCATGTACAGTTCTCTCTCCACCTTCAATAACATGACTTAGGTGCCCTTGATGGCATCGAACCCCCAACTGCTCCCCGGGCGCCGCAGCATAAATGGCTGCCCACTGCTCCGGGTGTGTGCTCACAGTGTGTGTGTGTGTGTTCACTGCTCTGTGTGTGTGCACTTTGGATGGGTTAAACGCAGAGCACAAATTCCGAGTATGGGTCACCATACTTGGCTGAATGTCACTTAACTATTTTTTTTTTTTTTTATCACTATGATCTGTTGGTGTTTGCTCCTGATGAAGAAACTGCCTTGTTGCGCCTGCGGATGGTGTTTGAAAGACTGCGCAGTCACAACTTAAAGTTGGCCCCCAAAAAGTGCTTTTTCCTCAGGAGGTCTGTTAAGTTTCTCGGCCACATAATTGATGAGAATGGAGTGTCAACGGATCCCAGTAAGGTTGAGAACATCACAAAAATGACGAGCTCTGACCTCATGGAGACTGATGGTGTTACTCCGCCGCAAAAGCGGATAAGATCATTTTTGGGGATGATTAATTACTATCAGCACTTCGTGCCCAAATATTCTGCCATCGCCCAACCTCTGTTTCAACTACTGAAAGGTGAGAAAAGAAAAGGCAGGCAACATAAAAATAAACTGTCAAGCAGGAAGTTGTGTGCATCTGACTGGACACAGGAGCAAGAAGAGGCTTTTGCAAACCTGAAGGCTTTACTGGTTCACAGTGTTGTTTTGGCTCATCCTGACTTCACCCGCCCCTTTATGCTGTCGACTGATGCATCTCTGGATGGAATAGGTGCAGTTCTGTCTCAAGTTCAAGAAGGTGAAACACGTGCCAGGCCCATCGCTTTCGCCAGCAAGTCGTTATCTCAGTCCCAAAAGAACTATCCAGCTCACCGGTTGGAGTTTCTGGCTTTGAAATGGTCAGTCTGTGACAAGTTCAGCCACTGGCTGAAAGGCCACAAATTCACAATCTGGACAGACAATAACCCTCTGACTCATATCCTGACAAAGCCAAAGCTAGACTGCTGTGAGCAACGCTGGGTTGCCAAGTTGGTGAGTTATGACTTTGACATCAAGTATGTCCCTGGTCAGCAGAACATCGTTGCTGATGCCCTGAGCCGTGTACCATTTGTCAAGGAGAGTGTTGGCTGCAGGCTGCTCGCTGAACCTTATGCTGGCCTCTTGAACGAGGTCAAAGACATGTCAAGTATTTCTGTCCAAAACGCCTTCCGGTCATCCAGTGGTCACAGGAAACCTTCTCCGATTAGTAACAACTCCCAGTCCGCATGCAGTCCACTTTGCATCCACACCCAGTCTGTTGAAGTGGAGGATGTGTCTGCTGTGCTACAGTCGCACATAGCATGGGATGTTGGCCCGAGGGCTCGTGCTGTTTCAGTGTTGCAACACCTACCTCAGTTGGTTCCACCTGGACAAGACAGCTTACCAGCTAACACTGAAAAGCAACTCCGTGATAAGCAGTTGGCGGATGGAACTCTCTCTCGTGTTCTGTCCTATGTTGAGAGACGTAGGAGGCCTTCTAGGAGAGAAAGGTTCAAGGAGTCAGTGTATGTCACAAGGTACTTGAAGCATTGGGACAGGCTCACTGTGAGCAACGGTGTGCTGTACAGGGTTTCTAAAGACCAGAAAACCAAGGCAAAGCGTTTCCAATAGGTGGTTCCTGACTCACTAAAGCCTGATGTTCTGCAAGGAATCCATGACGGAGCTGGACATCAAGCTCAGTCCAGGAGCCTCAGCTTGGCAAGACAGAGGTTTTTCTGGCCAAACCTCGACAGAGATGTGAGGGACTATGTTCGCCATTGTCAGCGATGCATCGTCAGCAAGACAGTTGAGCCTGAGGGACGGGCCCCCTTGGAAAGTATAATGTCAACCAGGCCACTGGAGCTTGTTTGTATCGATTTTTGGTTGGCAGAAGATTCCAAAAACAGGTCTGTCGATGTCTTAGTAATAACAGACCATTTTACGCGGATGGCTCAGGCGTTTCCATGTAAAGACCAGACGGCTAAGCAGGTGGCAAGGGTTCTTTGGGACCGGTACTTCTGTGTCTTTGGATTCCCCGAGAGAATCCACAGTGATCAGGGTGCAAACTTTGAGAGTCGGCTGATCAGTGAGCTTCTAAAAGTCTCAGGTGTGAGGAAGTCACACACAACCCCTTACCACCCTATGGGAAACGGCAGTGTGGAACGTTTCAATAGAACCTTGGGTGGCATGATTCGTGCCCTTTCTCCTGAAGATAAAGCTGACTGGCCGCGACGCTTACAGACTCTGACTTTTATGTATAACTGCAAAGCCCATGAGACGACTGGCTACCCCCCTTTTTACCTTATGTTTGGTCGCATCCCTCGCCTACCTGTTGACGTTCTCTTTCGGAGTGTCCTTAATGACCCTGCTGTGACAAACTTCGACAAGTACGTGGCATGTCTCACCGATGATCTGAAAGAAGCAATGGTTATTGCACAAGACCATGCTGCAAAAGAGCAGTATAGACATGCTCAGCTGTACAACAAGAGAGCGAAGGGCTCCAAAATTGACATTGGTGACAGAGTGCTCATGGCCAACAGGAAAGAGAGGGGTAAAAAGAAACTTGCTGACCGCTGGGAATCAACAATCTACACTGTGGTGGACATGAATGCAGCGACACACACATACAGGATCCGCGACACAATCACTGGACAGGAGAAAGTGATCCACAGGAAACTGCTGATGCTGGCCAATTTCCTCCCTGTGGGTGACTCATCTGGACTGTCTGACCACGCCTCATCCGTGTCTGTTGCTGTATCATCTGAGGGAGCGAACAGGACTCTTTGTACAGCCTCTGACAGCCTTGTTGATGGAAGTGCTGGACACTCAGCTATGACTGTGGTAGAGGGACAGAGCCCCTTGACTGTTCCAGAGCCTGTGGAATCTGAGAGAAGAACCATAGAATGGATCACACAGTTGTCTGCACCTAGTCAGTCAGAAGTGGATGTTACTGATGTAACAAGCATAACCCGTGACTCTGACGATTCCCCAGTCTTGCCTGAGGACAACCAGACTTATGACTCTGGACTTATGACTGCTGTGGACGTCCTAAGACAAACAGACCACACTCATGACACTGTGACACAGGCAGACAATTCGCCAGACACTTTACACACTACTGTTCAGACCCCACCCATGCACTCTAGTGGCTCCAGTGCACTTATACAGGTTAGATCAAGATTTGGTCATTTAGTCAAACCTGTAAACAGACTCATACAGACTATGTCCAGGCAGGATGTTATTCAGGAAAAGTTTGATGTTAAGACTGTTTGCAAGTCCATGTTCCAGGCTTTTACTGACTAAAGCATTACCACATAGCTTAAGTTTTGTTCTGCAGTTTCTTTGTATTGGTGTTTGGTGTCCTTTTAAGATGTAAAAATATTTTTTTTTTTCTTGTCATGGGCCTACATTGCACTGCGTTAGGGTCTTGTGGGGTGTACAAGGCACCCCTGTCGCCAGTTGCTGGATTGAGGGTTTAGCGCTGCCCTCATACCACTTCATCCTTATGGGATACATTTGGTGTTGGTTTTCTTGATGATGACCCTCTGTAATCTGTCATTTTGTAGTGTTTTCTTCAGTGTTTGTGTACTCGGAACCCAAGTTCGATAAAATTCAGTGGGGGTGGGTGTAACGGAGTTAAAAATGCACTTTAATAATTCTTATTCTCAAAATTAGTATCTGTGAATTTCATTTATCATTTAATGATTTTATTGAATATCTGTGAATTTTATCTCTTTGAGTTATTTTTATTTATCTTTATTTTTGCGAATGTTTCCTGTGGAAATTACCCTATCTGCACACTATCCCTTCTGTACCTCCTAAGCTTCTGTAGTGCTCGCTCTCCCTTAGTCTCGTTTTGCACTGCTGAGGGTAAGCTGTGAAGAAATGTGCTGCTAGGCTAATGTACTGTTTTCTTTGGAAATTGAATCATTTAAGTTATAACTTTCAATGCATATTGTCTGATGTTAATACAATAATGCGATGTAGCAGTTTTGTGTTAGTTTGACCGCTAAAATAATTATTAGCAGTGTTTTCATATTCAGTTTCTAGCCGCATTTTACCACGGCAGACGGGCCTTCTCATGTGAACAATGTAGCTCGTCGGAGATTTCAGCGCTCCTTTTGTGTAGAGTAAACGCTGTATTTTTGTATGTTTAGGAAGCAGAAGTACAGTAAGAGGAGTCCAGAAGGCAATTAATGTGCATTGTGTTCTACAGGTATGCGTTTTTCTTTTGTTTATTAATGTAATTTTCGTTGTCTCTGTTACCACACACTTTTTATTCAGCCCACTAAGTGTTGCTGTTATGCTATTTTCTTTAAGGAAACATATGTACTGTGTTTATGGATTTGTTGCATTTTATGCTTAATATTTTCTGGACTTAGTTAATGATTTTCTGTGAGTAATGTGCACACTGAGCAAAATATCTCATGTAATGTTAATGTATTTGTAATGTATTCTAAATACATGATGTAGATTATTCTGGTGAATGAAGTGGCTCAGTCTCGTTTTGCACTGCTGAGGGAAGCAGAAGTACAGTAAGAGGAGTCCAGAAGGCAATTAATGTGCATTGTGTTCTACAGAAGCCAATAAATTGTGAAAATGAAGTCATCTCGTGAGTCGTCCTTCATATACCCTAACCGAGGCCGTTACACTCATATAGGGTTTTCAGTTCTGCTTCCACTGTCTGATGGATGATGTTCTTTGGTCTTTCTCTCTTTTGTTTCCCTCTGATGTGCCAAAAGAAAATGAGTTCTGTGCAGATAGCTGTAAGTCGTAATATTAACGTTATGCTGTATAAATAACAAACCGTATAATATAAGAGATAAATGAGTTAAATTCTGTTTATTAAAAACCTGTTTAAGAGCGTTTTCTGCGAGTCATTTTATGATCGTTTGTTATTGTTTTCTCGTGTGTTTCCTAAAACTGCACTTAACACAATCGCAGTATCTGTGCTTTAAAACCTGTTAACCTGCACCAGAACGCCCTCGTCCTCAAAGCCATAAACAACATGAACATTAGAAACACTGTACATACCAGATCCGTCGTAATAAGGAGTCATAAACACATCCACAGCTGTAAATCCCGGTTTAGTTAGGAAGGTAAGGGTCCACTGAACGACATCTCATGAAGACATCTCATGAAGCACGTTTAGTCCAACGAAGCAATAACGTTGTAATATGGATCATAATTCCTTTGTTTACGTTTCATTTCTTCAGCGACAGAATTGTACTCACGGTCAGAAACTGCGTCTTGGTAGTAAAACACGGCATGGTTTTGCAGCGTACAGTGTCACAAACAGAATGAGGCGATCCACCGGGAAAAAAGAATGAATGAAAAATAGGCGGAAGATAGTTTATTTGAATTTGGCGCTCTCTCCTGAGAGCTGGTGACACGCTCTAACGCACCTGTCAGAGCGGGGTCAAGTTGGTTTTGTTTTCGATATTCGTGACACATTCAGCAGTAAACGCCAATAACTCCAAAACGAAAAATCGAAGCAGTGTGACCGCCAAAAAAGCAAAGCTGATCATGTTTCACATCCTTCTTTTTCTATATTTTCCCTCGATATAATAAGCACGGCCCCGTACAAGACGTCACAATGTGCAGAAAGCTGGGAGAGAACGATCTCAGCAGAGCCTTCAGTTAGGGACTGTGGGGAAAGTGCAAACTTCCTTCGTTTTTTGCTATAGCTCAGTAGGTGTTTTTGTAATAGCTTTTTAGTTAAAGGGCATACAGACATGAAACTAGTGTCAATCAATAGTGGGGGACAGTGGACATTTTTAACAACCTTTCATTTTACCACTACTGGTAGAAAAGGGAATTGCATCCAAAATTAACATTCTTTTTGTAATAACTTTCTACAGCAGGAAGATAGAGAGATGAAACCAGTGTCAATCAATAGAGGGAGAGAGTTGATATTTTTCACATCCTTTCATTTTACCCCAAGTGGCTGATTAGGGAATTGCATGTCCAAAATTAACCTTCTTTTTGTAATAACTTTCTACAGCAGTGAGACAGAGACATGAAACCAGTGTCAATCAATAGTGGCGGACAGTGGACATTTTTCACAACCTTTCTTTTCACCACTACTGGTAGGAAAGGGAATTGCATGTCCAAAATTAACATCATTTTTATAATAACGTTCTACAGCAGGGACACAGAGACATGAAACCAGTTCAAATCAATAAAGGGAGAGAGTGGACATTTTTCATAACCTTTCTTTTTACCCCTACTGGTAGGAAAGGGAATTGCATGTCCAAAATTAACATTCTTTTTGTAATAACTTTCTACAGCAGTGAGACAGAGACATGAAACCAGTGTCAATCAATAGAGGGGGGGAGTGGACGTTTTTCACAACCTTTCTTTTTACCCCTACTGGTAGGAAAGGGAATTGCATGTTCAAAATTAACTTTCTTTTAGTAATAACTTTCTACAGCAGGATGATAGAGACATGAAACCAGTGTCAATCTATAGAGGGAGACAGTGGACATTTTTCACGACCTTTCTTTTTACCCCTACTGGTATTAAAGGGAATTGTATGTCCAAAATTAACCTTCTCTTTGTAATTACTTTCTACAGCATGGACACAGAGACATGAAACCACTGTCAATCTATAGAGAGATAGAATGGATATTTTTCATATCCTTTCATTTTACCCCAAGTGGCTGATTAGGGAATTGCATGTCCAAAATTAACCTTTTTTGTAATAACTTTCTACAGCAGTGAGACAGATACATGAAACCAGTGTCAATCAATAGTGGGGGACAGTGGACATTTTTCACAACCTTTCTTTTTACCCCTACTGGTAGAAAAGGGAATTGCATGTCCAAAATTAACCTTCATTTTGTAATAACTTTCTACAGCAGTGAGACAGAGACATGAAACCAGTGTCAATCTATAGAGGGAGACAGTGGACATTTTTCACGACCTTTCTTTTTCTTTCTACACCAAAGAGACAAATACATGAAACCAGTGTCAATCAATAGAAGGAGAGAGTAGATATTTTTCACATACTTTCATTTTACCCCAAGTGGCTGATAAGGGAATTGCATGTCCATAATTAACCTTTTTGTAATAACTTTCTATAGCAGTGAGACAGAGACATGAAACCAGTGTCAATCAATAGAGGGTACAGTGGACATTTTTCACAACCTTTCTTTTTACCCCTACTGGTAGGAAAGGGAATTGCATGTCCAAAAATTAACCTTCTTTTTGTAATAACTTTCTTAAGCAGGGAGACAGAGACATGAAACCAGTGTCAATCTATAGAGGAAGACAGTGGACATTTTTCACAACCTTTCTTTTTACCCCTACTGGTATAAAAGGGAATTGCATGTCCAAAATTAACTTTCTTTTTGTAATAACTTTCTACAGCAGTGAGACAGATACATGAAACCAGTGTTAATCAATAGAGGGGGACAGTGGACATTTTTCACAACCTTTCTTTTTACCCCTACTGGTAGGAAAGGGAATTGCATGTCCAAAATTAACCCCCTTTTTGTAATAACTTTCTACAGCAGGAAGATAGACACATTAAACCAGTGTCAATCAATAGAAGGAGAGAGTGGACATTTTTCACATCCTTTCATTTTACCCTAAGTGGCTGATTAGGGAATTGTATGTCCAAAATTAACCTTCTTTTTGTAATAACTTTCTGCAGCAGTGAGACAGCGACATGAAACCAGTGTCAATCTATAGAGGGAGACAGTGGACATTTTTCACGACCTTTCTTTTTACCCCTACTGGTATTAAAGGGAATTGTATGTCCAAAATTAACCTTCTCTTTGTAATAACTTTCTACAGCAGGGATACAGAGACATTAAACGACTGTCAAGCTATATAGAGAGAGAGTGGATATTTTTCCGTATGACTCGTGCGTTATATTCTGAGGCTTCACAATGGAGTTCAGATGTCCTGAAGAATTCTTTTTGTAGTAACTTTCTACAGCAGGAAGATAGAGACATGAAACCAGTGTCAATCTGATCAATCTGATTAGAGAATTGCATGTTCAAAATAAAAATAAAAATTATTTGCTTGTCTTCATGTGAAGAAAGAAAGTCATAAACATCTGGGATGACCGAGGTCAGTAAATGGTGATAGAATTTTCATTTATGGGGGAACTATCCCTTTGAAGATGTCAGGGCGTGGTAGAAACAGAGCAGTGGAAAGAACAGGGTCTGGGTCCAAGTGCAGGGAAGAAATTACTTTTTAATAAATGAGAACAAAAAGGCCAACAAGGCAAAACAAAACAGAAACAAATCACGGAGACAAGAGCAGATGCAGCCAAGATGCAAAAACACGAGTATCCAGGAACACTTATAAATCACAATTTACATTACACAATTAATACAGCCTGACAGAGTGGTGTGAGAGTGGAGAATATATACTCATTGACAATGGGCACCAGGTGTGTGTGTAAGTGTGTGAGTGGATGAAACAGCTGTGCGGAGTGAAGGTAATGAGTCCGGGAGCAATTGAGAAACACAGGTGGAGCAACTAAACAATAATGAGGTAACAAGATGGGTGGGATCAGAAAAAGACAGGAGAGAGCACATGGAACCAAACAAACACAACACTCACAGAAGACAGTGACAGAAAGACATAAGACTGTGACAGAAGAGCAAGATGTGATGGAGAGGCTAGCAATATATTCCAAATGTAGCACCTCTAACCTGAATTTAGAATAATAGCTATATATCTATTACCTAGGCTCTGAGCAGTAATTGACAAGACTCACAAGGAGACGTGACCTTTTTTTTTTTTTTTGAAACAGAACAGCTGGCAGGGTTATTACACAATCACTGTGCAACACACTATTCACAGAATTATTTTCTCTTACATTAGAGAATACCCCAAAATAAAATAGAGCTCTTTCATTTAGGAAAAAAATAGGAAAACAAAATAAATTGTCCTTGGGAAAATAGAAAGTCAATCTACCCGGGTAGTAAACCAAAACACATTCAAGTTTCCTTATCTGAAATCCATGGAATCCAATATCCGAGGTCTGGATACGAATCAGTTCAGTCACTCCGCAGAAGAGAATCCGACACAGCTGGCCACACTACGTCCAAACGTTCCTTCTGTAGAATTTCACTCACTGGGACAGGCTCGCCATCGGAGTCGGTATGGTTTGGAACCAAACTGAATCCAGGATAAAAACCAATCTGTACATAGCAGTACAGAATATATAAAAAACAATTATATCAATATCTCCTTTCCATATATGGTTCCTAATTTACTTTTCTTTTCTCAATAAACCAGTTACACATTTAAAACCATTAGCTATGATTATAAGAGAACTGTTCAAATCACTCTACAACTATGCTTCATACAAGTCTGTTCGACTAGAGACCATAGTTCGCATTGACAAATTCAAAACATAGTACAAAATAAAACAATAGCATTTATTTTCCTAAATAAATGTTCCTTACAGGATTAATGCATTTTTCAATCATAACATATAATGAACTGTATGCTATTAAGCTATTAAACAACATGAAATGAATGCATTATTTCCCCATTAGTCATTTTACAACAGTTAAACACATTTAGAACCCAGTACTTAGCTGAATGCTCAGTTTAACAAAACACAAAATTCACACATTATGAGCTAAATGCAATATAAACATCTTACAATACTCTCAAGTCTCATGTCACTCCGATTGGCTTTATTATAATAGAATGAGATCTTAAAACCTAATATTGTTTACTGATAACATCACCTCGTGTTAGCTAGCAATATGGTAAGCTAATGAGCACACTGAAACAATAGAAACTCACCGGAGGTTTCAGCAGAAAACACGATAAAGAACACCGTAAACCGTCTCCAACAATGCAATCCTCGGGTTACTAGTAAAAGATCATCTTATCCACACAACTCCTGATTAGAATTGACCAGATATTACTGTTTTTCGATCTATTTTCGCCACGTGAACTAGAGCTTTCTTTCTAATGCAACTTGATACAAAAGAGAATCCCCCAATGACGAATGCAAAAAACAGTGCTAGTGCACCCTCTACTGGCATCATGTAATTTGACACTCGACTAGTTAACCCTTTAGTGACAACATATTCTATATGGGTTACACACACCCCTCCTAAATCAGCATGAGTCCCTTCATATGCTATAATATTCTGGCTCAAACACTTCTAAGTTCTTTATGTTCATATTCACTAAATATACTGAGTGTTTGGTTGAAACTATCTAAAAGGTTTTGAGCAAATGAGATGAGGGGTTTTCCCAACTGTGGGTAGTGGAATCGGCCCGGTGCTCGCCTTGACCTTTCAGATCGACGTACAGACGTGTCGTCCACAACTTCACCAAGTACTTCCTCATCTTGTTGATCACAACCGTCAGGGATTTCAATGTCAGTTTTCTGTACTCCTATCTTATTATTTCCATCTTCTGGATCACCAAAATCCAACAAGGGAACATCATCATCTTCCAGAGTGATAGCTGGCATCACATTGCCTGGTTCAGGCAAGATCTCCACATCCTCAGTAGAAGGTTGTTCAACAGTAGTCTCTGGCTGGATTTCTCCAGCCTCTTCAAGACATGCCTCTGCTTCTTTTACCGGCAATGCCATCTCATTACCTGCCAAGAGCTCCTCTGGAGACTGGGGTGGTAATGTCTTGCTCAAATCACTCTTTCCGGGAAAATGGGCAGATGTATCCAGCTTTCTTTGGATGTCGTATACATTTGTGAACCTTTCCTCAGTAAAGACTGAGGATTTCACAGGAAAGACGGTGTAGTCATCTTCAGACTCACAATCTTCCTCTTCTTGCTGCTGAGGAGAATTTTGTCATGTCCTGGGACGATGTGTGGCCCTTGGCTTATCTGGTTCATCTTCTTCAGCTTCATACAACTGCCCACATGGTAACAGAAGATCCCTGTGCAGAGTGCGGATTGGACCATCTTGATTTACTGGCTGAACCATGTACACAGGTAAATCTCCCATCTGTTTCAGAACACAGTACGCTGCAGACTCCCACTTGTCAGCAAGTTTGTGCTTGTTCCGCAGCCGGACGTTCCTGACCAGGACTCTATCCCCCACTTCAAGGGTAGATTCTCTGACCCTCTTATCAAAACGGCGTTTGTTCCTGTCAGCAACTTTCTGTGCGTTTTCAATGGCTGTTTGATAACTCTCCTCTAACCTAGACTTGAGATTCCGCACATATTGTGAGTGAAATGCTGGTTTCCCCTCTCTGACAGGTAAACTGAATGCAATATCTATAGGCAACCTGGGTTGTCTCCCAAACATCAGCTCATAGGGGCTAAACCTTGTAACCTCATTCCTGGTACAGTTGTAGGCATGTGTGAGTGGTTTTACAAAGTCCCGCCAGTGACTCTTCTCCTTATCCTTTAGGGTACCCAACATGCCAAGAAGGGTGCGATTGAACCGCTCAACCGGATTTCCTCGCGGGTGATAGGGACTGGTCCGCACTTTCTTGATGCCAGCTATGGCACAGAGCTCTTTAATAGTATGAGACTCAAAGTCCCTGCCCTGATCACTATGCAGGCGTTCAGGAAACCCATAATGCACCAGGAATTGCTCCCACAGGCACTTTGCAACAGTAGTAGCCTTTTGGTCTTTAGTAGGTATGGCTACTGCGTACTTTGGAAAGTGGTCTGTGATGACCAGGATGTCTTTAGTGTTGTGGGTGTCAGGCTCAAGTGATAAGAAGTCCATGCAAACCAATTGCATTGGCCTAGATGTCTGGATACTAACAAGAAGTGCTGCTTTTTCAGGCAGAGTCTTTCTTCTAACACATCGTCCACATGTTTTGACCCTGTGCTCGATGTCAGCAGCCATTCGTGGCCAATAGAATCTTGACCTTACTAAGTCAGTTGTACGCTCTATCCCCATATGCCCCATGTCGTCATGAAGACAAGTGAGTACAGTTGCCCTGAGTGACTCTGGAAGTACGAGCTGATAGGATGTTTTCTCTTCACACTGACGTTTCCTGTACAGTAGACCATCTCGCATTTCAAGACGCTTCCACTCTTTAAGCACCAGCTTGAGGTCAGGGGAGTCAGGACTGATGTCACTGGGTACTTCGTCTCCAGCTTTTAACCAGTTAATGACATGGTTGATGATGGGGTCAGCTTCCTGTCGTTCTCTGAGTTCCACTTCACTAAAGGTGGGTACAGTTTCATGTCCTATTAAGTCTTCTTCACCATAGATGTCTGGTACAGCCTCAGCTTGGAGAGCCAGAGATTCAACCAACGTAAGGGAAGGTAAGTAGTTGTCTGGCTCTCTTAGAAGGTGTTTGTGACATACAGCTGTAACCACATCTGCAGGTAAGTTTAGATGATCAGCTGATGATGCCAAATGATGTGATGTGAACTGTTTTATCCTTTCTTTCTCTTCCAGTTCAGCGTCATCATCAACCAACATACCATGGGGTCGCCTAGAGAGGCCGTCGGCATCCTGATTGCTCTGTCCAGCCCTATACTTGATGTTAAAATTGAATGTGGAAAGGGCTGCAAGCCAACGATGACTAGCGGCATCTAGTTTTGCTGAGGTGAGTATGTAGGTTAACGGATTGTTATCCGTTACGACAGTGAAGGTATTGCCATAGAGATAATCTTGGAACTTCTCTAGAATTGACCATTTTAAAGCTAGAAACTCCAGCTTGTGTGCTGGATACCTCGCCTCGCTACTTGAAAGGCCCCTACTGGCATAGGCAATGACCCGTGTTTGTCCGTCCTGCTCCTGATATAAAGCAGCCCCTAAACCAGTAGTGCTAGCATCTGTGTGCAAAGTATATGGTAGCTTTGGATTTGCAAACCCCAGGATTGGAGAGGAGGTCAGCTTTTCTATTATGCACTCAAAAGCTTCCTGACAAGCAGGTGTCCATCTTTCTGCGAACGGCTCTTTTGGGTTGTAATACTTCCCTTTACATGTCGTCATCTTCTGACTTTTTTTGAGAGGTGGGTATCCAGAAGTGAGATTGTTTAGTGGCTTAACTATCTTGGAATAGTCCTTCACAAAACGACGATAATAGCCAGAAAAGCCTAAAAAGGACTTCAGTTCTTTAAGACTCTGGGGCTTTGGCCAGGTTTTCAGTGCACTGACTTTCCCAGGGTCAGTCTCCACACCATTTCTTGAGACGACATGTCCGAGGTAATGCACAGAAATTTGAAAGAATTTGCATTTCTCGGGGGAGAGTTTGAGACCATTTTCTCTTAGCCATTGCAGTACATGCAGAAGTCTGGCTTCGTGTTCCTCCAGGGAGTCTGAGAACACGATTAGATCATCAAGGAACACTAGCACCTCCTTCAGGTTAATGTCACCCATACATTTCTCCATTAACCGTTGGAAGGTGCTAGGCGCATTGGTTATTCCCTGTGGCATCCGATTGAACTCCCAAAAGCCCAGGGGGCACACAAAAGCAGTCTTGGCTTTGTCACACTCCTCCATGTCGATTTGGTAATAGCCTGACTTGAGGTCCATCACCGAAAACCATTTTGACCCTGTAAGGGCAGAGAATGTTTCTTCCAGGTTTGGTAATGCATAAGCATCCTTTATGGTCTGCAGGTTAAGCTTACGGTAATCGACACAAAGGCGGACATCACCATTCTTTTTCCTTACAACAACGATGGGTGAAGAGTAAGGGGACTCTGACTCTCGTATAACACCAGCTTCCAGCAGTGGTTGCAAGTGTTTCCTCACAGCTTCATAATCATTAGGATGGATGGGCCGTGCTCTTTGCTTGAAAGGAGTCTCATCTTTTAGTTTGATATGGTGTTTGACTTTGGTGGCATGGCCAAAATCAAGGTCATGGTGTGCAAAAACGTCAGTATAACCGTTGAGCTTCTCAGTGATTCTCCTTTTCCACTACTCTGGCAGAGGAGACTGACCAAAGTCAAACGTCAGGTTGCTTTGGGTGGTTTGACACGATGGAGAAGCAGTGGCACTACAACAGTTCACAGTAGCAGAGTTTTTGTCAGGTAAGTGAACGTTTTCAAGGATCTGTTCGGGAGCATGAAGTTCTGCAATAACACAGTTTGCGGGGATTGTTATATCATGGTCTGTTTCATTCCTGATCCAAACAGGCAACTTCTGTTGGTGCTGCTGTAGAAGAGTGATGAGACAACAATCAATGAAAATCCCACCAGGTAAGGCAGAGGTTGTTGGTCGCTCAAGGACTGCCCATTTCTCCGTATTAGCAGAACTGACATTGGCATAACCTTCCACAGCAACTTTCTCATGTGCAGGAATGACTTGCTGTGTTTTTCCTTTAAGTGTCATGAGGCCAATTTCTCCAGTGGTGTTCAGCCTTTTCCGGAGCTCAAGTGCCCTGAGGATTTGCCTATAGCCATAGACAGTTGAAGTGTTTTTACGAGTGTTGTTCTGGCAGTGTTCATCATATAGCCCATCAAGTAAGTTAGTCCCTATCAGAACAGGTAAGTCACTGTTGGAGCGTAGATCAGGGACAACTAATGCTAATGTGGATACTTCAGGTGCAGTGTCAATGAAGTCTTTTGGGAAACCAATGCTGACTTCTACGTACCCCAAGTATGGAACAAACTGACCATTAGCACCCTCAACATCAAATAGATTAAAAGGCTGGATTGGCTGCTTTGATAAGTGTTCTTTGTAGAATGCAATTGATACTGTGGTCACCTGAGATCCGGTGTCAAGGAGACAGTTACAGTTTACTCCTGACACAGTAACATTGCTGGTGCATTTCTCCCCTATTAACCCTTTTGGTATTTTAGACCGGTGCTTTGTGCTCAACGAGTAACTTGAAATATTCTGTTTAACATTTGGTTTGGGACGAGTGTGATTAGTCTTTGTTCCTGTTTGCCCCTCAACAGGAACAGAACCTAGTTTAACTCTGGCTGAGTTTGGGCTTCCCACAACCGCTGCTTCTCTCTGAGTTCTTTTCGTTTAGCCTCAACAACGACTGGGTTGGGTTCGTTGCTGCAGGATGGGGCTATATGTCCATCTTCACCACAGTTAAAGCAGTACCATGGGCGAGGTTTCTTGCCGGATTTTCCCACATTGTGCTGTGGTGATTTCTCTGCAGGCTCTTTCGGCTTAGATCTCTTTGACTTGAATGTCTTGGAGGTAGCCTTTGCTGAGGACTCATCCATAGATGCTTTCAAGGTTGCCAACTGGGCTTGAAGTTGTGCTATTTGTTTTTTCATTTTCTTTGTACCAACATCAGGGGTGTCTTTCTCATCAATGTCAAAGTCGTACACATTCAGGGAGTTAGACTGGACTTTCGTTTTGGGACATCCAAGATGCTGCTTCATGCGGCAGGACTTGGCAGTTTGCTTGTCCTCTTCAGTTCGTAGTAAGAGCAACAACTCAGGAAATGAGGGTGGATTATTCTTTTTTTGTTCCAGCTGGAGATTTGTGATGAAGCTGTTGTTCCAGCATCCCCTGCAGAACTGTTTCAGCAGTTGGCGGTCTGAGTCTCCAGCAGCAATACCATTTCTTTTGACTACATTGCTCAATGTAGCCTGTAGTCGATGTAAGTAAGCAGATGGTTTTTCACCTGCGTTTTGGTTGGTGTTTAGGAATGCAGCAAAGAGTTCATCACCATCATCCACAGTACCATAAGCTGAGTCAAGAACACTCAGATAGTCACAGGAACTGGACTGAGGCCCTAGATGTTTCACAACATTGGCAGCTGGAGGAAGCAGGCTTTCTGAAATATTCTGACCACTTGTTTGTCAGAGACTGTGGTATCTGTGATGTTAAACTCTGCATTGCTACGCCAGGTGTCATAATCAACTTCTAGGCTTGGACATGGAGTTTTTCCAGAGAAAGGCCTCCACTTGGAAAAGCTATAAGGTGTTGATGACATATCATTGCTCTTCACGATGTGTTCTACCACCACTCTTTGGACTTCAGGTGTAGTAAGTTGTTCAGGTGTTAGCTGGTAGGTTGCTCTACTACCACTATGTGGAACCTTCATAAGCCTGTTTGAGCGTATGCTATCCAAACGGGATGCTATCCATATTCATTGTCACTTTGGACTGAGTAGTTGGCTCAGTTGGGGTCTGGTCAGTTACTGGGGCTATCACTGTATTTGTATCAGGGGTATACAGTGGGGATATGTTGACCAAGGGGTCTTCATGCTCAAATGGCCGGTCCTGCTTTGCAGAGTGTTGAATTCTAGCCAACTCCTCTAGCAGTACTTTCTCAAAATCTGTACCACTCATTTTTGCTACATCTTTTAACTCAGAAAGGTAGGACTGGGTTAAGCTTGATCCTACATTAGCAGTGTAAATGCTAGACAAAAGCTGGATGTGGTGAACAATGTTAGGATCAGAAGAGGGTCTGTGACATGGTAAGTCACTGTGGAGTGTTTGAATAGCTGCGCCAAATTGAAACTCAACAACAGCTGTGTTCTTGAAATCAGGATCAGAACTTTCTATCTTAACTACTCTTTCAATGGACCCATATTTCTCCAAAAAACCAACCACCTCATCATCTACATCAGTACCTGAAAGCCCACTGATTAGGACTGAATTGGGCACCTTAATGTTCTTAGACTGAATAACATCCATGCTGCAGTAAGTAAAATTGCAAAACAACCCAAAAAAATAAAACACATAAATTTACAGTCTAAGAGATTACGATGAATTGTGAACAAATGTGCCAAAGCTGTTCTGTATAAATATAGATATAACCACAAACTGCTCCTGGCTGGCTCGCCAAGCTTTATGTAGCACCTCTAACCTGAATTTAGAATAATAGCTATATATCTATTACCTAGGCTCTGAGCAGTAATTGACAAGACTCACAAGGAGACGTGACCTTTTTTTTTTTTTTTGAAACAGAACAGCTGGCAGGTTTATTACACAATCACTGTGCAACACACTATTCACAGAATTATTTTCTCTTACATTAGAGAATACCCCAAAATAAAATAGAGCTCTTTCATTTAGGAAAAAAATAGGAAAACTAAATAAATTGTCCTTGGGAAAATAGAAAGTCAATCTACCCGGGTAGTAAACCAAAACACATTCAAGTTTCCTTATCTGAAATCCATGGAATCCAATATCCGAGGTCTGGATACGAATCAGTTCAGTCACTCCGCAGAAGAGAATCCGACACAGCTGGCCACACTACGTCCAAACGTTCCTTCTGTAGAATTTCACTCACTGGGAAAGGCTCGCCATCGAAGTCGGTATGGTTTGGAACCAAACTGAATCCAGGATAAAAACCAATCTGTACATAGCAGTACAGAATATATAAAAAAACAATTATATCAATATCTCCTTTCCATATATGGTTCCTAATTTACTTTTCTTTTCTCAATAAACCAGTTACACATTTAAAACCATTAGCTATGATTATAAGAGAACTGTTCAAATCACTCTACAACTATGCTTCATACAAGTCTGTTCGACTAGAGACCATAGTTCGCATTGACAAATTCAAAACATAGTACAAAATAAAACAATAGCATTTATTTTCCTAAATAAATGTTCCTTACAGGATTAATGCATTTTTCAATCATGACATATAATGAACTGTATGCTATTAAGCTATTAAACAACATGAAATGAATGCATTATTTCCCCATTAGTCATTTTACAACAGTTAAACACATTTAGAACCCAGTACTTAGCTGAATGCTCAGTTTAACAAAACACAAAATTCACACATTATGAGCTAAATGCAATATAAACATCTTACAATACTCTCGAGTCTCATGTCACTCCGATTGGCTTTATTATAATAGAATGAGATCTTAAAACCTAATATTGTTTACTGATAACATCACCTCGTGTTAGCTAGCAATATGGTAAGCTAATGAGCACACTGAAACAATAGAAACTCACCGGAGGTTTCAGCAGGAAACACGATAAAGAACACCGTAAACCGTCTCCAACAATGCAATCCTCGGGTTACTAGTAAAAGATCATCTTATCCACACAACTCCTGATTAGAATTGACCAGATATTACTGTTTTTCGATCTATTTTCGCCACGTGAACTAGAGCTTTCTTTCTAATGCAACTTGATACAAAAGAGAATCCCCCAATGACGAATGCAAAAAACAGTGCTAGTGCACCCTCTACTGGCATCATGTAATTTGACACTCGACTAGTTAACCCTTTAGTGACAACATATTCTATATGGGTTACTCAAACAGAAAACAAGAATGTGTTCAATTAATGAGGAGAGTCATAGAATTAATACATACAACGTTAACGTTTTTAAAGTCCACTTTATTTGTGTTGTCTATTCAGCGTCACTGTCTAAAAGGACAATTAATATTTTAAATTTTTATTTTGGGCATTTATAGTTTTTTCCTAGCAAATATTGATAAATTGTTATTTGTGACTAATTAGATTAATGAGAAAAAAATCCCACAAAATTATTAATAGTATTTAAATTCTCATCACAGATTTTATTTGCACTATTTTGTGCATTCAGTTTATCATAGCTAATGGCTCTATCAAAACAGAACAAATAATGAATAAACTTTTTTTGCGGGGGAAACGCAACTTTGCTACCTCAATATGCTTCCTCAGATTTGATGGTGAACTTTTGAAGCCAGACATTTACCTGACAAAAGTAATAATTAAAGTAGAAATGTGTGTGTTTGATGCATGAAAACAATGATTATTAGTTCCCACGTCAGGCACACACGTTTGACTTTCTGTTTACCATATTTAATGTGCATAAGATAAAATAAAAATATAATGTACTTTTCAAGATTAAATAAAATTGTAAGGAGTAAAAAGCACTGTTTTTTTCCACAGAAATGTAAACAAGTAAAAGTACAAGTAGTCAGTTTAAATTGTATTTGAGTAAAGTACAAATCCCCCAAAATAATCCTTAAAGGCGCAATATGTAATTTTTCTGCTTTAAAAATAGCAGATATCACTATATCTATGTTATATATATTTTTTAGTTGTGTACTTACATTATCCCGACAGCTTCCACGAACTTTTAAATCCGGAGAAAATTATAGTTTAATTAGAAGACACGGCACGTTTCTTTATTTCCGTTTTGTCGCCCATCTATGACGTCATATAGACTTTGACCCCTCTAGTTTATCTAACTTCCTGCGGAAGCGCCAAATACAAAGGTGAACAGAAGCAAAGATGAGACAAAGAAAAAGTAGTAGCTAGCCTTGATCGAGACTATTATATTTTATATTTATATTAGTATTTATACCTCAATCAATAACTTAGTTATGGATCATGATTATGCTTTGCCTGCACGTTCTGTGAAGCGCAAACGTACGGGTGAAATAAATGACCTGAGAAGGTTTTGGGACAAGAGAAGAAACGAGACACGGGTAAATATTGGAGTTGTATTTCCAAGATAGAGAGAGCTTTGTGACAAGCTGAAACTACAGAGAGATGCTTGCATTCTAATAAACAGGTATGCATCCATTCAGCTAACTATATCTATCCGTATATTTTGTGAAACGATGTCTTGTGTAAAACGCAGACGGACTAGCTCTCATGTAGAGTATAATGTAAATCTACATGTGTTCTATATCTAGCTGGATAAAGTTGCTTCAAATGCAGTTCACTATCTTGTTCGATATCATAGTATAAACGTAATTATAATTATTAACGAAAGGCAACCGTGTTTTTTTAACATATATTACTACTAGCTAGATGGAATATTGATTTGATAGGGGTCTGATAATTCATATATCTCTCCGTTCGAAAATACGTGATTGTCAAAATAATAAGGCCGGTGACACACTGGCTGCGTGGCGTCTCTGCTGCATGCCAGAAGCCTGGCGGCTGCCTCACGTTTTCAGTCTATGGTCTTTACACACCAGAACCGTGCCTGACGCGGCGCGGCGCGCTGCTGCTGCTGCTGTAGGTGAAACAGAGGGAGACCGCTGACAGACCAGGCTCTTGTCTTCATGACAACAATATCTATACTTCATGTTGAACATAAATATAAAGCCTACTGATAAAGGACACCGTCAACAGTATTGACGGCAAAATAGACTATGTTTGACAGGTGCAATATTTGAAAATCATATTTGATGATTATTTATTTATTTATTTTTTAAATTACATTTATATCTGAATTTATGTCAACCTATTGACTTTCAAACATCAAAATGTCATGAATTAATATGTATTTGTGTACAAAATGACATATAAACATATTTTCCTATTATATTTTGCCTGGAAACGCTTCCAACACGCTTGCGTGTCGCGTGAAAAATAGGTGTCGTTTCTATTTCTAGCATGCACGCGTTTTCCGCGCGGCTCACGCAGGCAGTCTGCAAGCTCTAACCTATTAACATGGGAGCCGAATTAAAAACTGACACGCCACGCAGCTGAGACGCTTGCGCCACGCATCCAGTGTGTCGCCGGCCTCAGTTAAAATGAGTGAGGAATGTGCAATAGTATGTTCCTGCACAACCGGAGGCTGCAGATTCAGGACCGCAGATCTAGGACCGCAGGTCTAGGACCCTAGTTTTTAATGACAGCGCCACCTACCGTACTGGACCGCAGTTCTAGTACCCTGTTGGTTTAGTTTGCAGTCACGCTACTTTGTATATAGCATCAATATAATAATCTCAGTAGTATTTGTTTTTAAATGTGATTTTTGATTCAAAATGCAGCAGAGGTTAATTACTGTGTGTAATAAATAGTAACTGTGTGTACTGTGTTAATAAGTGTGCTTTGAGTCACAATTTTAAATTTAAACATGAATTTACACAAAATATAAATGAAATATCAATTTTGTAAAATTGATGTAAAACAATTGTAAAAAAATGAAGAACCTTAAAAGTCTTAGTCTCTTGAATTATACAGTATATTGATTAACCTCCTTAAGGTGAATTAGCTCATTATCAGGTAAGTTAAAGTTGGAATCAGCGTATGGACACTAAATTACAGCTGATATTTTAAAAGTTGTTGAGAGGCAAGACAAGACACAAGAATGATTCAAGAATGTTTATATATATATATATATATATATATATATATATATATATATATATATATATATATACAGTACAGACCAAAAGTTTGGAAACATTATTATTTGTATTGTTTTTGAAAGAAGTTTCTTCTGCTCATCAAGCCTGCATTTATTTGATCAAAAATAAAGAAAAAAATGTAATATTGTAATATATAATTAAATTATTAAAATATTTTTAAAAAAAGTTATTATCCTTTAAATTATCATTTATTTCTGTGATGCAAAGCTGAATTTTTAGGATCATTATCACATGATCCTTTAGAAATTATTCTAATATGATGATTCATTATCAAAGTTGGAAACAGTTCTGCTGCTTAATATTTTTTCAGAACATGTGATACTTTTTTAGGATACTTTGATGAATAAAAAGTAAAAAAAAAAAAAAAAAAAAACTATGTTTTTAAAATATAAATATTTTGTAATAATGTAAGGTCCAGGCACTCGGCCCAAGGAACGTATCCGGTGCTGGATGAAGGTTTCCTGCGTGTTCTGTCTTTCAGCGCGTAGAGTTATTCAATTTAGGTTACACTCAAATCTGACTCCATTATTTATTTAATATTGACTCCATTTTAGTTCGACCTCGAATTTAGGTTGGAATGCAAATTGGTTGTACGTCTGTTTCTAATTAGTAGGACTATTCTTCTGACATTTGATTATTCTAGTTAAACTCTTTAGTTTATATTAACTTGTTCATTCGGGTGCTCATGTCTCTAACAAGGATTCAACGTAATCTACTAGAGTCAATAATTACAGAGTAAAACAGAATAAAATCAAATGTAACAATTTATTATCAGTCAGGTAAATATGAATTCTGCCAATTACATATCCAATTGAAACACATCAAATCATATCAATACAAAACATAAAATTCTCAAAGATGAATCTAAAAGTAAAATATGCATACCTGACCTTAATACATAGTATGAAGTGTAGAGACACACTACGGGCTTTCTGGCTACAGAAATCGCCCTGATCCTTTTGCTGCAATCCTTTTAATACCTCAGACCAAGACAAACATCCCCCGAGATTAAGACAGAAACTAACAATTGGGATTTGATTAGGTCAGGTCCCAGACCAGGGTAGTTTACACCTCAATGGGAACAGAAGGTAATTTACATGGAAGACCCTGGAAAAGGGCACTCCCATTACAGTAATCAAATTATCTCTTAACTCTTAAAATCTGTATCTATTAATCTACTTTTCTAAGGTTGATACCATTGTACCAGTTGCCCTGAGACAATACAAATGACACCAAACATGACTGTAAATATAACTTGCATTAATGCAGAATATTATACTATTGGCAATTCTGAGTGAAACTAAGTGGAGGGAGTGTGATGGTGAGGTGTGAACTGCTAGGTGTGGTGCATCTTCGATGGCACCGTTATTTATGATGGAGGGTATTCAAGAGAGTGTTCAAATGTTAATTATCAGGAAAGTCCTTTAGTTTCTTCGAGAGAAGTCGTCCCTCAGTCCAGACGGTCCGGCTCCAGTCTTACAATAACAATATACACTACTGGTCAGTAATTTTTTTTTCTTTCTTCTTTTTAAATAAAATCAATACTTTTATTCAGGGAGGATGTGTTAAATTAATAAAAAGTGATAGTAAAGAAAATATATTATTAGAATATTAATTATTAGAATTTTTTTTATTTTTTTATAAATGCAGTTCTTTTTAACCTTTTATTCATCAAATATATTAGACAGCAGAACTGTTTCCAACACTCATAATAAATCAGAATATTAGAATGATTTCTAAATGATCATGTGATAGACTGGATGTCACATGTGACACTGAAAGCTGGAGTAATGATGCTGAAAATTCAGCTTTGCATCACCGGAATAAATTATTTTTTTAAGTATATTCAAATAGAAAACTATTATTTTAAGTTGTAAAAATATTTCACAATATTACAGTTTTTTCTGTATTTTTGATCAAATAAATGCAGGCTTGATGAGCAGAAGAAACTTATTTCAAAAACATTAAAAATAGTAATGTTTCCAAACTTTTGGTCTGTACTGTATATATGTCATTTTTGCGACAACATCACAACAGCAGACAGCACCAAAGCCAATGCATGGATAGAATGGCTGTAGGCTTCAACTCTAGAGAAAGAGAGAGACAGAGAGAGATAAATAAGAAACATTTGTTTAACATATTCAACTGGAATATTATATATATATATCATCTTATATATATATATCAGATCATGAAAATATCCCTAGTGCCTTTTTTAATCGTCTGTCCTACAATGAGCCTAACCAAATCCATAAAATCACTTCATATTGGCCACGCAAAACATGACAGAAACTAACTGCAACTAGGCAGTCAGTGCAGTTTAAATATGAAAGATATTTTATACATAAATATGGTAAAACAACGACTATAAAGCCAGTATTCACATCAATACATTAAGATGCAGGTAAATCTTACAAACCTTACATCAACCATACTCTTGTCATCTGATAAGTTTAATTAATGTGCAGGCTAGGTTCACTTATAATACTTCGTCATTAAAACTCAACAAGGATTTATAAAATCATGGCCACGAATTAACGTCGTATTAATTAATAAAACTAGCTCACAAATTCTTAATTTGGTGGCAATTAATTATTAATTCATAGTTAGCAGTTCTAACTATGTAAACTTCGCACCGTTGAAACTTTATAAAATAAAACTTAATTAAATATCGGTACTCACCGTCTGATTGCTGTCCACGTCGTCCATCTTTAATCAGTGTTGATCAAGTATGGTAGGTGGCGCTGTCACAAAAAAACTAGGGTCCTAAAGCTGCGGTACCAGAACTGCGGTCCTGAAACTGCAGCCTCCGGTTGTGCAGGAATACCCTTCTCGGAATGTGGGGAGCAACAGAGCGCGTGTTCCAATGAACAACAAGAGCCTACGCTCTTTCCCGACGTCATCAAAGTACGTCTTATGTTATTATTTTGATTGAGTGACCCCTGGTGGCCAAAAATCCCATACTGTACGTTTAAGTACAGTAATCAAGTGAAATTACTCAAGTATTTTACACCTCTGTTAATATGTGTTTACTACTAATAAATGGCTAATATTCTATAAATATGCATACTTATAAGCAACTAGTTAATAGACCCTGAAATATAGTGTTACTAATTATTTTAATTAATTACATGTATTTAATTTGCATGAGTGAATAGTTATTTTATTTTATTGTGGTTTGGTTACTACATATTACTAATAAAGTGTTTTCACTTCAAACATGGTGATGGTAGTTCTTAAGATCTTAAACTTTTAAAGAACCTTATATTTTGTAGTTTCACACTGAAGCTAGGTTGTAGAAAAAGGTGCACATAGGAGAAGATTCAGAAGGTATTTATTCCACATGACATAGGAAAAGGGTATCCACAGATAGCAGTCATGAGGTCAAAAAGATTACGTGACAAAGTCAAACTAAAAGGACAAGAACGTAACTAGACAGAACAAATGAAATAATTAGCAACACCACAGGTGAACTTATGTAATCAAAACGTGAGACAAAATATAGGTCAAATGACAAAGTATGAAAGACAGACTAAGTCCAAACTAACAAAATTGTGATAAGTAGAGTTAAGAGTTCATTATGCTTACAAACACATAAAGGATAGACATAAACCATACACCGTTGACACAATGACAGGAGTTTTGTGTAAATATACAAAATATACAAAGTATATGCCAGATGCATGTGGATGGGATAAACTCCACAAATTCCAAGTATTTGTTATTATTATACTTCACCATCATGTTGCTTTACTTCACTTCACTACATATAGCACAATCCTTGTCAACAATGTATGGTTTTATGTCTATGCAATTACAAATAAAGGTCCCTGAAAAAAAATGTTATGAGACAACATTAAAATACATCTTTCTGATTTAGTGGATAGAACATGCTATCCACTTATAAAGAACACTATTTATATGTACCTATTTTATATTTATTTGTATATCTATTTAATGTACAGTACAGACCAAACGTTTGGACACACCTTCTCATTCAAAGAGTTTTCTTTATTTTCATGATAATTGAAGATTCACACTGAATACATCAAAACTATGAATTAACACATGTGGAATTATATATGGAATTATATACATAACAAAATATTGTGAAAAAACTGAAAATATGTCATATTCTAGGCTCTTCAAAGTAGCCACCTTTTGCTTTTTTTTCTGCTTTGCACACTCTTGGCATTCTCTTGATGAGCTTCAAGAGGTAGTCACCTGAAATGGTCTCCCAACAGTCTTGAAGGAGTTCACCGAGAGATGCTTAGCACTTGTTGGTCCTTTTGCCTTCTGTCTGTGGTCCAGCTCACCCCTAAACCATCTCGATTGGGTTCAAGTCTGGTGACTGTGGAGGCCAGGTCATCTGGCGCAGCACCCCATCACTCTCCTTCTTGGTCAAATAGCCCTTGATGCCTTCAGTGTGACTCTACAATTTTCATAGTCATGAAAATAAAGAAAACTCTTTGAATGAGAAGGTGTGTCCAAACTTTTGGTCTGTACTGTAAGTATATATGCATACATTTATTTGATGTATTAACAATGTAGAGACTAAAATATACAGTACTACTTAACCATAACCTAACTTAGATCATGCTGTATGTCAAGATATATCTACTTTATATATATATATATATATATATATATATATATATATATATATATATATATATATATATATATATATATATATATAAACTATAAGTAATTTTATAGTTCTCCATGACCTAATGTACAGAGAAATGTGTATTTATAAAAGTTGTTAAAGTAAACAAAACATTGTTTTTGTCTTTACATATAACCTAATTGAACTATTTTGATTTGCTGTGCACTATTTGTATAAACACTTTTAACGTATTAACAGTTAAGATACTATTTTATCATAAATTAAATATTGCAATTGATTTGGAATCACTATATTACTGTATTGTCTTATTAAAATTAAAAAAAAAGATTTATTCCCTTAGGTACTGGGTATAGAATTTATGACAAGAAATAGCTTATTATTGATATTATTTTGATCATGCTATGACAATCATTGTATTCTTGTCAATAATGGCCATTTCAGTTTGATGAAAAGATGCATTCATGCGGACATAATTGCAAAGTTCATGGATCATACTGAAGCAAAATTACAGTGATTTATTTATTTATTTTTTTAGCACTCCCTTTTTGGCAGAACTGTGGTGTTTTTTGGTGTATGTTTAAAAGCCTGGATTTTGCATTCCGCACATATAGGTCAACTTGCAATCCCGCATCGCCATTTAATTAACTAGTAACTTCCTCATGCTTAAAATTCTACATTGTTTTAATAATTATTTTCTCATGACAGATTAACGAATGATCGGTCTATAAGAAACTAAAAAAAAGTATTTGTCTAAGATCAAAGATGTATTTGGCACCTGACTGTCTGTGCACATTTATTTATGAATTGTGATCTTCCTGCTAGTAAATCTATCCATCTACCTCTCTTACTGTAACCATACGGTCATCTATACAGTGGTGGAAAAAATTATTAGAACAATATAATTGTCAGAAGCTTTAAATTGTTTAAAGACAGTAATCTATGTCTTTATCTGTAGCCGTCAGTAGAAAATTTCAGCGTACAATCCAATCACCAATCACATGGCAGTTGCTTCAATGCATTTAGGGGTGTGATCCTGGTCAAGACAATCTCCTGAACTCCAAACTGAATTTCAGAATGGGAAAGAAAGGTGATTTAAGCAATTTTGAGCGTGGCATGGTTGTTGGTGTCAGACAGGCCAGTCTGAGTATTTCACAATCTGCTCAGTTACTGGGATTTTCACACACAATCATTTCTAGGGTTTACAAAGAATGGTGTGAAAAGGGAAAAACATCCAGTATGCGGCGGTCCTGTGGGCGAAAATTCCTTGTTGATGCTAGAGGTCAGAGGAGAATGGGCCGACTGATTCCAGCTGATAGAAGAGCAACTTTGACTGAAATAATGACTTGTTACAACCGAGGTATGCAGCAAAGCATTTGTGAAGCCACAACACGCACAACCTTGAGGCGGATGGGCTACAACAGCAGAAGACCGCACCGGGTACCACTCATCTCCACTACAAATAGGAAAAATAGGCTACAATTTGCACGAGCTCACCAAAATTGGACAGTTGAAGACTGGAAAAATGTTGCCTGATCTGATGAGTCTCAATTTCTGTTGAGACATTTAGATGGTAGAGTCAGAATTTGTTGTAAACAGAATGAGAACATGGATCCATCATGCCTTGTTACCACTGTGCAGGCTGGTGGTGTTGGTGTAATGGTGTGGGGATGTTTTCTTGGCACACTTTAGGTCCCTTGGTGCCAATTGGGCATCGTTTAAATGCCACGGCCTACCTGAGCATTGTTTCTGACCATGTCCATCCCTTTATGACCACCATGTACCCATCCTCTGATGGCTACTTCCAGTAGGATAATGCACCATGTCACAAAGCTCGAATCATTTCAAATTGGTTTCTTGAACATGACAATGAGTTCACTGTACTAAAATGGCCCCAAAGTCACCAGATCTCAACCCAATAGAGCATCTTTGGTATGTGGTGGAACGGGAGCTTCATGCCCTGGATGTGCATCCCACAAATCTCTATCAACTGTAAGATGCTATCCTATCAATATGGGCCAACATTTCTAAAGAATGCTTTCAGCACCTTATTGAATCAATGCCACATAGAATTAAGGCAGTTCTGAAGGCGAAAGGGGGTCAAACACAGTATTAGTATGGTGTTCCTAATAATCCTTTAGGTTAGTGTATGTCTGTCTATCTGTTTGTCGATACACTGGTTGGTCTGTCTGTCTGTCTGACTAAATGGTTAAAATAAAACTTTGATTTGTGATATTGTATTTTCAGTATTAAACCCCAAACAGCATTGCTCCCTGTGTGGAAAAGAGTGTCCAGTTGGAAGCATGGCTCCTTCATTGAGAAATTAGTAATTAGTGAAGTGACATGACATTCAGCCAAGTATGGTGACCCATACTCAGAATTTGTGCTCTGCATTTAACCCATCCAAAGTGCACACACACACACACCATGAAAACACACCGGAGCAGTGGGCAGCCATTTATGCTGCAGCGCCCGGGGAGCAGTTGGGACTAGGCCACAACTTCCCCATGAAGGTATTATACAATCTATAGAGCTGACATGTTAAATTATTTCAACTAAATAGATAATTATTATGCCGATAATTAGTATGCAGTTAATACAGAAATTACTTTACATCAAATATTAAGTAGTATTTTGTATTAGGTCAATACAGATCAAAAGGTTTTATTATTTTTACTGTTTGTTCAATTGTCTATTTTTCAATTTGATGATTTTAAGCTGAAATTACTATTAATATCTTAATAATGGAGTAATAAAAGAATGAATTACAGTTTATTTTTAACTTAATATGTTGTCACGCTGTCTGGTCTCTGTTTCCCTGAGTCTCCACTAGTGGTCTCACTTCCCCATAGGCACCTCACCGTAGGCACTACAATTCCCACAAAGCCTTGTCCCTTCATCACAGTAATTGCACTCCTGTTAATTGCACTCAGGTGTCTTCACTTGATAGTCATTACCCTGCCTATATTAACCAGTCTGTTTCTGTTTGTTTTCATGGAGTCCTTTCTTTCCATCACCCAGTTTCCTCGCCTTCCGAGTTTCAAGTTCTATTCCTGTTCCTATTCCTGTTTGTTTGTTTGGATGGATTTTTGGTTTTGACCCCTGCGTTTTGGATTCTGAATTTGGATTACCCATTAAACTCACAGTGCGTTTGGATCTCTCGTCTCCTGTGTTTCCCTGGGTTCCCGAATGTAACATATGTTCAATATAATTAAAAATTAAGTTTACTTGTGACAATTTTTATTTCCACTAGATTCAGTGCAGCAACTGTGAAAAATGGTACCACTATGTCTGTCTCGGAATGATTAAAAAAGAGGTACAAAAATGGAAGACGAGAAAGTGATTGTGTGTTTTCTAGAAGTAAAAAGTACTTTACAAGTGTAGGTGTTAAAATATATAGTTTACTCTTGAATGTTTTTTGTTGTTGTTTTTTGTTTTGATCAGCTCCTTATAAATGTTAAAATCAGTAAATTTTAAAATCAGTATACATTTTTGAGCAGTGTATAAATACCAGTTCAGTCAAAAAGTTTATTGTACTGTTGGCTGTTGTCGTTTCAAATTAGTTTACAGTATTAACAGGATCATTCTGCATTACATAGATTTCGTAATTGTCAGGATGTAAATAAGGTACAATTTGTAAATGCAACTACCTTGTGCAACAGTAAGGATTAAATGTGAGGTTGTGTAAGTTGATCACTGTCCCCCTCTATTAACTGACACTGCGTTTACATCTCCCTGGTGGAAAATGCCATTACTAAATTTAAGTACAAAATGCTTCAAGCTGCAATGACGAGCCCAAGTCACTAGTCCAACCACCATCCTCTAGTGTCATTGGGAAAGAGGTGTGCATGCATTGATATTAACCGTTTGGCAGTCTGGTTTTAAGGGTTACAGCAATGAAATGGTTAAACACCATGCACACAGACAACAAAATATAAACCTTTGATAATGGTTTACAATAAGGTTTAAAGGAACACTCCCCTTTTTTTTTTGGAAATATGCTCATTCTCCAACTCCCCCAGAGTTAATAAGTTGAGTTTTACTGCAGTGATATCACTGCGACTGCTGCGCTCATGTTATGGCTGCACCATTTCTTGATTATTACACCGGAATGAGTATAGTTTTTAATCATATCGGCCTAGAAAATCACAACTTTACATTTTCCACCGGTCTTAGTACACAATATAACTAAAAAGAGGAACGTTTTAAATAGGAAAAATATCCATACTCTTTGGTCAATTCTGAATGCCATGCTGCTGGTCTCAAAACCTGAGATTGGCTGAATGGATTCAAAAATGGTATAAACTGGGAGTTTGAGAATGAGCCCATTTCCAAAAAAGTTTAATATGTTAACAGTACTTAACTGTGCATGTTAACTTGAACAATATGTTTTATAGTATTAATTCTATAATGACATATTAAAAATACATTATTAACTTTCAGTTGTGTATCTGTTAACATCAGTTAATGTACCGTGAATCAACATGAACAAAAATAAATCAAGTAACATCAAAACATTAAAAGACTGATAAATGCTCTAAAAATATATATTGTTCATATTCAGTTAATGTATAGTAATGCATTAAATAGTGTTAACAAATTAGACCTATTTTTAAAATACTACCAAAACTTTTAATTATGTAAAAACATTATTTAAATTATTTTAATGATCTAGTAGTGCAGTAATAATACTATACTTACAGTACATACTAACATAATTTATGTATTTGTTGGTCATTGTATCTTCTTGAATTTAGCAGGACCTTGCTCACATTTCTTATCCTATCCATCTAGTGAACAACTACAGTATCACAGCCTTCATCTGTCAACTAAAATGTCTGATATGAATATGAGCAGCACAGAATTGGTGCCAAGTAATGTCCCACAACCAAAAAAACAATTGAAAAATGCATTTAAGTATTCAAACATTAGATATTTACCAAGATCCTTGTGTTATTTATTTAAACCCCCCATAAAATGTAAAATATCAGTAAGCTTAAAACTGTATCATAATTATAATTTTTTGGGTACTTTCCAATGGCTGGTGGCTGCCCTGAACCGTAACCTCTAAATTTCATGTTATAAAATAATTTTTAAATGTTAAATAATTTTTTATTTTAAAAACAAATTTTGGATTTTTTTTTAAATAGTGATGTTCGAATATATATATGTGTGTGTGTGTGTGTGTGTGTGTATGTTTGTGTGTGTGTGTGTTTATCTTTTATATTTTATTTGTAAATTTGCAAATGTTTTGGTGTATTGGCCGAGATAGATTTTAACTACACCCCTACATTTATGAACAGGAAATATTAATGTGTCCCTCTCTCTTACATAGCTACATTTTGATTAGATATGTCCCATAAGTTTGAGGCACATGATTTCAAAATCTTAAAATCTGTGTGTAACTTTAATGTTACTGCCAAACACCTGTTTTTCTGCAATTAAGCTCTTTTTTGGTTTTTATTCAATAGCTTTTAGCTTTTATATGTGTTAGACTTTAAATATTGTAAAAATGTTAATAGTTATTGATATTGATTTACTTCTAAAAACCTTTTAATAAAACAGAAAAAAGAGAAATGTGTATATATATATATATATATATATATATATATATATATATATATATATATATATATATATATATATATATGTCTATATATTAGGGGTGTAACGATACGCGTATTTGTATTGAACCGTTCGGTACGAGGCTTTCGGTTCGGTACGCGGTACGCATTATGGACCGAACGGTTCGTTGGACTAATTAATTATATTTGGAAAATAAAAAAAATTTGAAATATAATGATATGCGTTCAACAAGGTAGCCCAATAACCCAAACGACGTAACAGGCAACGACCCTGACACCCCCGAAGAACGAAGAAAAAAAACCACCAACTTATATGTTTATGTCAGGCTACTCAGTCAGGCGCTCGCTCACTCAGTAATACACGCTGAAGGCTCGTTGCAAAATGGCCAATGCGTTTAACAGACCAGAAATAGAAGATCCTCCAATAACCAACAGGTCTGGTTTTTGGGTGCACTTTGGATTCCCTGTAAGCTATAATGGTGATGGCAAGAGAGTGGTGGATAAAAAAACACAACGATATGTCGCATCTAGGGTACACCAGCGGGAATACAAAAAAAAACACCAGCGGGATTACTTGAAACATGTCAACTCATTTACGCCGACATCACCTTAGTGTGTCAGTATCTGGGAAAAGACGGAAAAAAAGAGAAACATACACGCAACAAAACTATCCCTGCAGCATTTAGACAGACATTTCCAACGGATTCAAACAGGGCAAAAGACATCACCACGGCGATTGGTAGGCTACATTTACGTTATAGCTGCGGATATGAGACCTTACTATTTACCATTGATTCTATCATCACCATTATAGCTTACAGGGAATCCAAAGTGCACCCAAACACCAGACCTGTTGGTTATTGGAGGATCCTCTATTTCTGGTCTGTTAAACGCATTGGCAATTTTGCAACGAGCCTTCAGCGCGTACTGAGTGAGCGAGCGCCTTACTCTGTAGTGGAAAACGTAGGTTTTAAGAACATGCTTAATGTAATTGAGCCCCGTTACAATATTCCTTCACGAGCCCATTTCAGACAGACCGTAATTCCTGCTTTGTTCCAAAAAACATAAGCCCTATAGAGAACCAATTGAGTAAAAACACAATCAATATAAAGAGTTATAGAGTTCCATATAAAAAGTTACATCTTTGTATTTGTTCATAACTAATATAACATTTTCATTTTTTTTTATAAGGAGCTGTTTTTGTTTTATACAGTATGCTGCTAAGAAAACACCATAGAAGATGGGTAAAGAATAGCTCCATCATTGTTCAATGTAAAAAAAAAAAAAAACATACTTTGTTAGTTTTAATAAATAAAACATTTTTTTAAAAATCAAAGAAATTTATCTGCCAATTTTTTCTTCTTGCTGTATCTAAAACGTACCGAACCGTACCGAACCGAACCGTGACACCAGTGTATTGTACCGAACTGTGAATTTTGTGAACCGTTACACCCCTACTATATATCTATATATATGTATATATATATATATATATATATATATATATATATATATATATATATATATACACACACACACACACACACACACACACACACAAATGCCATTTTCCAGATAATAAATAAATAAATACAAATAATGTTGTGTTGCAAAAAAAAAAAAAACTACTGAAAGTTAATGAATAAAACTAAATAAATATTTCTGTCGTAATGTTAAAGTATGTTTTGATCAACCAGTATGTTGAAACAAAACTGTTGAAGAAAAGTCATTTTTCTTTCCTACCAGTAGGGGTAAAAAGAAAGGTTGTGAAAAATGTCCACTGTCCCCCTCTATTGATTGACACTGGTTTCATGTCTCTGTCTCACTGCTGTAGAAAGTTATTACAAAAAGAAGGTTAATTTTGGACATGCAATTCCCTAATCAGCCACTTGGGGTAAAATGAAAGGTTGTGAAAAATGTCCACTCTCTCCCTCAATTTATTTACACTGGTTTCATGTCTCTTTCTCCCTGCTGTAGAAAGTTATTACAAAAAGAAGGTTAATTTTGGACATGCAATTTCCTTTTCTACCAGTAGGGTTAAAAATAAAGGTTGTGAAAAATGTCCACTGTCCCCCTCTATTGATTGACACTTGTTTTATGTCTCTGTCTCACTGCTATAGAAAGTTATTACAAAAAGAAGGTTAATTTTGGACAAGCAATTCGCTTTTCTACCAGTAGGTGTAAAATGGATGGTTGTGAAATTGTCCACCCTCTCCCTCTATTGATTGATACTGGTTTTATGTCTCTGTCTCACTGCTGTAGAAAGTTATTACAAAAAGAATATTAATTTTCGACATGCAATTCCCTTTCTTAACAGTAGGGGTAAAAAGAAAGGTTGTGAAAAATGTCCACTGTCAGCCACTATTGATTGACACTGGTTTCATGTCTCTGTCTCACTGCTGTAGAAAGTTATTACAAAAAGAAGGTTAATTTTGGACGTGCAATTCCCTAATCAGCCACTTGGGGTAAAATGAAAGGATGTGAAAAATATCCACTCTCTCCCTCTATTGATTGACACTGGTTTCATCTCTCTATCTTCCTGCTGTAGAAAGTTATTACAAAAAGAATGTTAATTTTGGATGCAATTCCCTTTTCTACCAGTAGTGGTAAAATGAAAGGTTGTTAAAAATGTCCACTGTCCCCCACTATTGATTGACACTAGTTTCATGTCTGTATGCCCTTTAACTAAAAAGCTATTACAAAAACACCTACTGAGCTATAGCAAAAAACGAAGGAAGTTTGCACTTTCCCCACAGTCCCTAACTGAAGGCTCTGCTGAGATCGTTCTCTCCCAGCTTTCTGCACATTGTGACGGCTTGTACGGGGCCGTGCTTATTATATCGAGGGAAAATATAGAAAAAGAAGGATGTGAAACATGATCAGCTTTGCTTTTTTGGCGGTCACACTGCTTCGATTTTTTTAGGGCAATTCGTTTTGGAGTTATTGGCGTTTACTGCTGAATGTGTCACGAATATCGAAAACAAAACCAACTTGACCCCGCTCTGACAGGTGCGTTAGAGCGTGTCACCAGCTCTCAGGAGAGAGCGCCAAATTCAAATAAACTATCTTCCGCCTATTTTTCATTCATTCTTTTTTCCGGTGGATCGCCTCATTCTGTTTGTGACACTGTACGCTGCAAAACCATGCCGTGTTTTACTACCAAGACGCAGTTTCTGACCGTGAGTACAATTCTGTCGCTGAAGAAATGAAACGTAAACAAAGGAATTATGATCCATATTACAACGTTATTGCTTCGTTGGACTAAACGTGCTTTATTGCTTCGTTGGACTAAACGTGCTTCATGAGATGTCGTTCAGTGGACCCTTACCTTCCTAACTAAACCGGGATTTACAGCTGTGGATGTGTTTATGACTCCTTATTATGACGGATCTGGTATGTACAGTGTTTCTAATGTTCATGTTGTTTATGGCTTTGAGGACGAGGGCGTTCTGGTGCAGGTTAACAGGTTTTAAAGCACAGATACTGCGATTGTGTTAAATGCAGTTTTAGGAAACACACGAGAAAACAATAACAAACGATCATAAAATGACTCGCAGAAAACGCTCTTAAACAGGTTTTTAATAAACAGAATTTAACTTTTATCTCTTATATTATACGCTTTGTTATTTATACAGCATAACGTTAATATTACGACTTACAGCTATCTGCACAGAACTCATTTTCTTTTGGCACATCAGAGGGAAACAAAAGAGAGAAAGACCAAAGAACATCATCCATCAGACAGTGGAAGCAGAACTGAAAACCCTATATGAGTGCTGAGTGCTTTCTGGTTTTGTCTAGAGTTGACTGTCCTCCCTGAATAAAGAAATGGTTAAAGGTGTAAGACAAAACACACGCCTATTAAAAACATGTCAAATAATTTAATGCATTTTCCTGAAAACATCAGATAATTTAAGAGGATTTTGTTAACATCAACATTGCATCTAAGAAAAAGAAAATGAACAACACCAAGCTGTTGAAGAGAAGCTCAGTATGATCTTGTTTATACTTCTGTAGAAAAAGTCACAAAGTCTGATAAAAACAACCTTTTCTTCAAATAGTGAATAAAATGAGACAAACAGCGAGTAAAAGACCCAGCATTTCTAAACACTGAAGCTGTCAGTCAGTTCAGCACAAACTCACTGTGTGTGAAAACTCCCGTTTTAATCAATTCATCTGACAAAACTGCACAATCCAGCTTTTATTGACACTGTGTTTCTGCTTTGTTTGTTGTAATGAGAGGATTTGTGAGTGTTAGCAACAGACAGACACATAGCTAACTTAATATAGAACTAAATAGAATAACAATGTGTAGAAAATGTAAGAGAGATCATGGAAATGTTTTAAGTAACATGGAAATTTCACACATTGTAGATTTGCTTTATATGTTTTGCTACATTTAAGTGCTGCACTTGACAATCACATTTAAACATCTGAATCATTATGAATGAGTTTAATAGAAATATTATTAAACTGAAGAGCCAGACAGACTCATCTGAGCTTCTTCCTCCTCTGTTCCAGCTTTACATTAAACACAATGATCATCTGCTTGAATACTAAAGCAACATTAATCATTCAATATCATGTTTCTAACACACATGCTGCATTATTTGATTGTAAAGTCTGAGTCTCTTCACCTGTATGGATCACATTTACACATTTATCACACATTTATTTCTCCTCATAGACACAGTAGTGAAGCTCTTCTGTGGATCTTCAGCTGATGTTTACTGCTCCTCTCAAGATCACCTAAAAAAAGCATTCATCAGCTTTGTTTGAAATCTTGGTAATGGATCTCTATCAACACTGTAAGAGAAGAGAAAAAATAACAATTTGCAAATCGGTTACTATTTTGTTTACATTTTCTTTTGAGTTACATGTACATGATCTTTCATAAATATTTCTAAAACAATTTTTGTGTTTTAAATACATTTGAACATTAATTCCACTCATATGTTTGTCTGTTTGTGTCTCTATTGAATCAATATAAAGAGAAACACACACTAACGAGTGTACACCAGATATAATAAATGACAAGGAACAAACAGAAATGTGATTTAGTCTTAAAACACAAATCTTTCAGTTAAATGTGTCACTAGTTAAAGCTGTTTGTCTCTAGTTGAAACATGTTTGTGTTGGTCTCAGTAAATAAGTGAAATGATTGCACAGCTCGCTGGAATACTGGATTCTGATTGGTCAGTCGTGACATTCGGAGGTGTGTTATTCATTAGGTGTGTGTCATTAGCAGCAGAATAACACACAGTCATACGGTATTTGAGTCGGCCGTTTCTTTGACTTCTCTCGTATCACAGCACCGCGCTCTCACTCGTTTTATTCAAGCACAACTGCTATTAGCTTGTGCCTCAGTTACTGACTGGATTTACCCTCAAACCAAACCGCAGGAGATTCCTGTTAATAGTAGACTTGAGGAGACATTGTTCAAAGTGTGTCTTGTTGTTCAAGTTGTTGCTAACTGAGCAGAAGTGTTTAGCTGAATCTAAATTGTGTCTAATTCTTCACTTGTGTGTCAAGAAAGCATATAATACGTGTGATAACAAGCGGCTGGAGGTACATTATCTCTTACAGAAAGTAAGTGTAAAGTAATGTGACGTGTTGCTTGTCAAAGTAAAAACACACAAGAGACAGAGACATTGATCATGTGATGCTGGACGACTGTGAGATGAAGCTGAATCTGCTCTGATTTTACCAGCGTTTTCCTACAATCTGAACAAATCTATTTCAAACTCTAATGATTCACTATTACTGATCTCATTAATAAAGCAGCTGTTGCTGTAGAAAGCTGTGACAGTCTGCTTTTCTTCTCTTTCCTCCTTTGTGTTCAACATTTTTATCAACTTTACATTTCATTCTGACACAAACCCTTTGAAATAAAGCTTGATGATCATTTGATCAACTCTTTTCACTAATATGTGAAAGTATATATTTGTTCACATATCAGAGGTAAATGAATCTTTAATATCACAAAGTGAAGTTTACTCACATCAGTTCACAGTTTGAGTCTCGTAGCACATCAATGAGCTTCTGCTTTGAGTCTCTAATCTTATTGTGTCTCAGATCAAGCTCTTTTAGAAACTGCAGAGCTTTTGTGTTTTTCAAAGACTGAGTTAAAGAAGAAACATCTGTAATGCCACAGTAACGAAGACTAGAAAGAGACAAACAGAGGAAGAGAGATCATCTTACAAACAAATCATTAAGATGAAGAATCTTTCACAAATATAATGTGAACACATTCATCATGAGATATAGAGTATAAAGGGTTTTGTTGAATTTTTTTTACTCAGTTTATTAATGTTTTAACTACACATTCGTGTAGTTTAAGTATTTATGTTATTTTTTTATATATTTAGAAAAATGAATGAAAAGTACTGGGTATCACCTCTTCAGACATTTTTGACAAATTATGTAACAAAATCAACATTTTTATAGTCTCCATTAATATCTATGGGTGTTTGTCTTTTGTGTGTGTGTGTGTGTGTGTGTGTGTGTGTGTGTGTGTTTGTGTGTGTGTGTACTGTGAACGTGTGGAAGGGTTGCCACTTCATTTTTGTGTATATTGTGGTCTGAATTGTGGTGGATTTATTGAATTTATTTGATAAATTAAGAAGAAAAAGTATTGATTTGATAATTTCCTCATTCATTTCAATGTGGGTCTCCAGAGAGAGACTTTTTTCACACTAACACACAACCAGATATCAATCCAATTTAATTTTCTGTTTGTAGATCTACCAAGTGTTGACAAACGTACAAAGTCTCATGTCATTTAGATAAAGGGAACATTTGTTTTTATTTCAGCAATCATCATTTGGGGTCTGAAAAGACCTTGAACAGCACATAAGAGTTAAACAAAGTGATTTTCATCATTTTGATTCTTGTCTGTGAATGTTACTGACCTCAATCTCTCCAGTTTACAGCGTGAATCCTTCAGTACGTCACATAAGTGATTCACTCCTGTGTTTTTTATTTGATTCCAGCTCAGGTTCAGTTCTCTCAGGTGTGATGGGTTTGATTTCAGAGCTGAAGTCAGGATGAGACACTGTTTCTCTGTAATACTGCATTCATACAGACTGAAGACAGAAAGAGAAAACACAATGAATCAGACACGTTATGTTCACTTCTGAGTGAATACAAAAAAATAATCATAATAATCTGGTCCATTAATGAGCTGGATTACTGTGATCTCCGGCGATTGACTGAGATGAGACCCTCGAGCAAGAACTGAACCCCAACCGCAGGTGTGTGTGTGTGTGTGTGTGTTAAATGCAGAGCACAAGTTCAGAGTATGGGACACTATATTTGGCCCCACGTCACATCCTTTCCTTTCCTTTTCCTGAAAGTAAACCGTAATCTTTAATCTGACTGTAACTGCTGTAGAGTATAATGATACTAACTCTAGTTTCTCCAGCTTGAATTGTGTGTTCATCAGTAGATCACTGAGGTGTTTCACTCCAGAGTCTCCTAGTAGTTCATTCAGACTCAGGTTCAGTTCTCTCAGGTGTGATGGGTTTGATTTCAGAGCTGAAGTCAGGATGAGACACTGTTTCTCTGTAATACTGCATCCACACAGACTGAAGACAGAAAGAGAAAACACAATGAATCAGACACGTTATGTTCATGTGTGAGTAATTCATCATGTGTTAACATCATACACTGGGTTTTGTGAGTGAAGCAGGCTACTGACGGAGTGACTGAGAGAACGAGCACAGCGCTTCTCCACACTCTTCTAAAAAAATCTATCCAGTTCTGTGTTTTGTGTGTGTGCGTTAACAAATCTTTCATGATGTCCTAACAGCCAGGATTCCCACACAACACGTCCGCTAAAGTCCGATTCGCGACCTAATGACTCATTTGAGCCGATTCATTACTTCTTAAAAGAACATACAGATCTGAAATCTTATCATCAGTAAAATATGGAGTGCCACAAGGATCCGTCCTAGGTCCCCTTCTATTTTCAATATACATGTTGCCCCTTGGTAATATTATTAGAAAATACGGAATTAGCTTCCACTGTTATGCTGATGATACTCAGCTATACATCTCAACGAGACCAGATGAAACTTCCCAATTATCTAAGCTAACAGAGTGTGTTAAAAATGTAAAAGATTGGATGACAAATAATTTTCTCCAATTAAATTCGGATAAGACCGAGATATTAATTATTGGACCAAAAAACACCACACAGAATCTTGTAGATTACAATCTGCAACTAGACGGATGTACTGTTACTTCCTCTGCAGTCAGAAATCTGGGTGTTATATTAGACAGCAATTTGTCTTTTGAAAATCATATTTCCAATGTTACAAAAACTGCATTCTTCCATCTTAGAAACATTGCCAAGCTACGAAACATGTTATCTGTTTCTGATGCAGAAAAGCTAGTTCATGCATTCATGACCTCTAGACTGGACTATTGTAATGCACTTTCTAGGTGGTTGTCCTGCTGCTTCAATAAACAAGCTACAGGTAGTCCAAAATGCAGCAGCTAGAGTCCTTACCAGGTCAAGAAAATATGATCATATTACCCCAATTTTACAGTCTCTGCACTGGCTACCTATTAAGTTCCGTATCTGTTACAAATTATCATTACTTACCTATAAGGCCCTAAATGGTTTAGCTCCTGCGTACCTAACTAGCCTTCTACCATGCTACAATCCATCACGCACCCTAAGGTCACAAAACGCTGGACTTTTGGTAGTTCCTAGGATAGCAAAGTCCACTAAAGGAGGTAGAGCTTTTTCACATTTGGCTCCCAAACTCTGGAATAGCCTTCCTGATAATGTTCGGGGTTCAGACACACTCTCTCTGTTTAAATCTAGATTAAAAACGCATCTCTTTCGCCAAGCATTCGAATAATGTATCTCTTAAATTGTGAGTGTAGTTGCACCTGCATTTTTATTCTTTAGCTTGGGTTAAACTAATTTTACTTTGTTGGATCAGCAGCTATGCTAATGATGTCTCTATTTTGTTCCTATGTTTTGCCACGGGATTTACATCCCGTGGTAACTAGGATTTACACAAGCTCCAGTCTGGATCCAGAACACCTGAGAAGAGATGATGCTGACCCCTCAGAGGACCCCAGATGACGCTAACCTTGAATCAACAAACAGAACTAACAATTATTGCTACATGTGTGACTGCATCATATAATTACTATGAACTAATAATATTGATAGTTCATCATCTAGCTGACTACGTCTTGTATTATTATTTTTATTTTTCTAAAATCCTGTCAAACGTGCACAAACTACTAGCTACTACTAAATATTGTAGAAACATAATTTACGTAAAGTTGCTTTGTAACTATTTGTATTGTAAAAAGCGCTATACAAATAAACTTGAATTGAATTGAAATGAGAAAGTGTGTTTACCCCATTTAGCCTTAATAATCCACAGTATGTATAGGCCTATGACAATGTGTAGTAAATTACCTATAAAATCATTTAGTTTAACGTTAGACTGGAGTGAGATGAAAATAGATCAAAGCACAAAGCTAGCTGTTGCTAGCTAGCTGCTAATTTTATTCAATTTTATATGGAAAAAATTACACTATTACACCATTTAACGCTACGTTTTTAATTAATATGATTATACTAAAATAATTATCAGGTCTATCAAAAAAAGGATTTTATCTGTTTAAACTATGAAAGCCAGTCGTGGAAAAATCACAGCTTTTTTTGCAAAGAGGGCAAGAAAAGATGACAGTGATCATTTTTTTATGAATAAATAGTATAAAAAAAACTTTTTTTTTTGTATTTATTTTAAATGTAACATTTATTGTCAATATTGGGCTTGCGGATCTAGGGTACTCTTTGCTGTGTGTGGATGACCATGTCGGCCAGCCACCACCGAAGACCCATTTTGACCCAGGAAAAACCTTTTCCCTCCTTCACATCATCAGACGAGAGAAGAGATGTGTTTATGAGAGAAAGTGATAGTTATTTTCATTAAAGATCACAAGGATACATTCATTTTTGGAAATAATTATGTATCCTGATAAATCAGTCTGACTGTAACTGCTGTAGAGTATAATGATACTAACTGTAGTTTCTCCAGCTTGAATTGTGTGTTCATCAGTAGATCACTGAGGTGTTTCACTCCAGAGTCTCCTAGTAGTTGATTCCAGCTCAGGTTCAGTTCTCTCAGGTGTGATGGGTTTGATTTCAGAGCTGAAGTCAGGATGAGACACTGTTTCTCTGTAATACTGCATCCACACAGACTGAAGACAGAAAGAGAAAACACAATGAATCAGACACGTTATGTTCATGTGTGAGTAATTCATCATGTGTTAACATCATACAGTGCAATAAATAAAACATTGCCAAAAACCTCATTATGTGACCACAAACAAAAACAAAAGAAAAAAACATTTCAAGTCAGACCAAAAAAAAAAAGAAAAAGATACAGGATCAACTATAGAACCACTTTACAATAACATTAAAACATTAAAAATAAAGCTTAAATGTAACAAATCAAGAATATTCTGTTCATAAATCTAAATTTACTTCAAGACATTTTAAGATTGAAGTTTACAGTCAACAAGAACATTTTATGATCATATTTTGTTCTTTTATGAAACAGTTTTTTTTTTTTTTACTGCAGGTCAGGAATTAATTTTTGATGAAAAGCTGATAATTGTTTGCTATTGTTAAGATCTCATGTGACTGACAGGTTTTCCCTCCTTCACATCATCAGACAAGATAAGAGATGTGTTTATGAGAGAAAGTGATAGTTATTTTCATTAAAGATCACAAGGATACATTCATTTTTGGAAATAAATGATGTACCCTGATAAATCAATCTGACTGTAACTGCTGTAGAGTATAATGATACTAACTCTAGTTTCTCCAGCTTCAATTGTGTGTTCATCAGTAGATCACTGAGGTGTTTCACTCCAGAGTCTCCTAGTAGTTTATTCCTGCTCAGCTTCAGTTCTCTCAGGTGTGATGGGTTTGATTTCAGAGCTGAAGTCAGGATGAGACACTGTTTCTCTGTAATACTGCATTCACACAGACTGAAGACAGAAAGAGAAAACACAATGAATCAGACACGTTATGTTCATGAAGTCACAGCAGAACAACCTTCATCTGTCAAACCACACCATCTTAATCTACATTGAGAGAAAGAGAGAAGATAGAAGAAAACTTTTGAATAAAGTCACAATGTCTTGATAAAACAAAAAACAGAGGAAGAGTGTCTGAATATCTTTGGATAATTTTCCACAATTAGGTCTTCGAAACTTGTTCATTTAATCAAATAATTGACACTTTTTTTTTTCGTATTATTAACTGAAATGATTGGATATTGGGTTGTATTTGACCTGCTGTATTAGCAGAACTTTCAAATGTTTAGATTACACAAATTTACAAGTCACCTTCATTCATAACCTCCTCTAACCTAAACTCAGAGACCCAGTCAGCCAAAAAACCCTGGCCGTTGTCCCAGAGGAAGCCTGGACGATCAAGCCCCAGAAGTGACAGTGGAAACCAGACTGACCCTGCCTTTATGAAATTACATTTAAATATAGAAACATGCATACACATACACACATATACTTTTTTTTAAAAATTAGTCTTCAGTCCTCAGTTTGTAGTCAGTAAACATGAACACATTCAGCAGTCACAGCAGAAGCTAGAGACAGAATTTAACTGAAGTCTATTCAAAAGTTGTCTGAATCTATTCTAAGAAGGTTGGAAGCTGTATTGAAGACAAACAATGTTAAACACATTAATAAAATACTGGCTATTTCTAATGTGTTCACGTTATTTTCTCCAACCCCTGTGCACTTAAAGGGATAGTTCACACAAAAATGAAAATTACTCCATGATTTACTCACCCTCAAGACATCCTAGATGTATATGAATTTCTTCATTCAGACAAATATAATCAGAGTTATATTAAAACATGTCCTGGCTCTTCCAAGCTTTATAACGTGGTGCCGGACTCAAATCAGAATTAAAATAGACGACTGTATTATTACTAGTCATGTAACCAGTGAAATGATGTAAGATACTCACATCAGTGTGTTGAGTGTACAGTGTTTATCCTGCAGTAGAGCAGAGATGTGATTCACTCCTGTGTCTCCTAGTTTACGTCCACTCAGATTCAGCTCTCTCAGGAGTAACGGGTTTTTACCCACAATTCCAGTCACATACTGACAGCCTTCATCTGCAGCAGGACCCAAAAACCTGAAGAAGATAAGATGAAACTGGAATCAATTCAATGTGCATTACATCACAAAGCATTTAAAGATTATCAAACATTGTTTGTAGTGAAAAGTTCTAGTTCAAGTTTAAACGGGGGGGGGGGGAAGCTCAGTAGATCATGATTCTCAAAAATCTGAAGATCTTTCTGGCTTTTAAGCAGGAGATGAGGAAAGTTAGCAAAGAGATAACTAGCTTGTGACAGTTAAGCATTCATAGTGATATATTTAGTAGTTCTTTTGATGCTGGCTCTTCCTATTATGATGTAGCAGAATTCACCAAACACTGGATTACTGATCCACTAACAAAGAACATGATCTGGGTTCAGACCATCTCTGGATAGTTTTATTTAACTGATGTCTGTGTTGATGCTACAGTAATTCTGCTCATTATGAGAGGAACTGCAGGTTCAGACGTGTGTGTGTGTGTGTGTGTGTGTGTGTGTGTGTGTGTGTGTGTGTGTGTGAGAGAGTGTGAGTGTGTTATCACTGATCCTCTCCTGACACACATCACATGTTTGTGGTCTGTGGTAGATCTGCTGTAGTACTGTAGATCTACAGTGTTGTGAATCTGAGTTTGATGGAAATTAATGTACAGTGCATTCAGTAACATTTAAACAATCAGGATAATAAATCACACTGAATATGTTTTTCATGAGAAATGTCCACAATAACACAATCATAAACGTTAATTGAGACACCAAACTACTGAACAGCAGCACATCTAGTGGCTCAAAATGACTGATTAAGCTGTAACTTTTTTTTAACAACAGCAGCTGCAGCATCTGATCTTTAATGTTTGATCATTTTGAAAATTTTTGATGTAACATTGTATACCTTACTAAATTAGTCAAATAATATAATTCACATGCGTATCATTTATTTGGCATTATTTCATCAGGTCTCACCTCAGTGTGTTGAGTTGACAGTTTGGATCCTGTAGTAAATCACTGAGCTTCTTCACTCCTGATTCTCCAGGATCATTTCCTGTGAGATCCAGCTCTATCAGGTGTGAAGGGTTTGATCTCAGAGCTGAAGACAGAGCTTTATAACCTTTTTCACATATACTGCAGTCTGAAAGTCTATTAAAGATAAAGATATCACAATATCACAAGTACATGTTCTAGAATGAAGACAATAAAAAAAGATGCACTACAGGATTTTGACCTGAATGTACTCTTTTCACAGTAAAGCTGGTAAAGTTATATATTGGTGAACACAAACTACAACAAATGCAATTTTAAAATTTTGCAGTTTTAATTTTCCACAATTATAACCTACAGTTGCAATCAAAATTACGCAACCCCTCAGAGACTGTAGCAATAATTGCAAAGTCAACAGAGATCTCACAACGCTATAGAGAAGCTATAGAGAATAAATAATATTACTTTAGAAAGTCTAAGGCTATATGAAGATTTCCAAGACATTAAATGTTCCTAGAGACCCAGCCCTCAGCCTTATTCCTTATCTTAAAGTGTGCTATACCAGAAAACCTTTGAGGGTGTTGAAGAAAAAGCACAATATCATAAAATGTTTAATCAGAGCAACTGAGAAAAACCTGCACAATGTACAGCCAAAGACTTGCAAGATGACCCAATGAAAGGAGGAAAACCATTTCAATGCAGTGTGTAAGAAGAACACTAGACAAGTACGGCCTTCATGTTGAGACATCTCAATGAATGGAGTGATGTGACCAAACTGTGAAGGTCTGCTGCAAAAAAGACAAAGCTCATAAGCAGAAGAACACCATCTCCGTCGTCAAACTTGGAGGTGGATCAGTCCTGTTATGGGGTTGCTTTACTGTAGCGGGAAGTGAAAATCATGGACATAATGGATTCTTTGAAGTATCAGGCCATTTTGACAAGAATTGTGATGCCTTTGGTGCAAAGACTGAAGCTGATGATCAAGGGACTTTCCTGCAGGAGAGTCATCCCAAAATACACATCCAAATCTACTTCTGCTTGGTTCAGGGATCGGTCATAGAATGTACTTGAGTGGCCTGTTCAGTCTCCAGATTTATTTTTCATTGAAAATATCTGGTTGAATTTAAGGAAAGCTGTGGCAATGTGAAACCAAAGATTATCAGTGATCTGGAAGCTTTTTCAGGCAAGGAATGGGCCAAGACTGTAGTAGAGAGGTGACAGAAGCTTCTAAACACTTACAGACAGTGTTTCTTGGTGATTTTTAAGAATAAAAGATTCTGCACAAAATTTGAACAAATGTTTACATCCAATTTGAATTTAATCATGATTCATCAATGTTACATTCTTAGAATGATTCAAAAGTGTATTGAACTTTCTCTGATGCCTTTGTTGAATTGTTTTTATAACATTTTGTTCTCTGCAGCAAAATGTCTTGCAGGTCAAGGGGGTTGAATAATTTTGATTACAACTGTATTATAACCTTCTTCAGTGATACTGCAGTCTGAAAGTCATCAGAAAGACTAAATAAATAAGTCACAGTAAAAACATTTAATACACTATTATGATATTAACATTTCCCATCACCTCAAAAATCAATCTGTTTGACAATATTTTATAAATGCATCTACATCAACACACCAATTTCACATTACTGACCCATTCCTTGTGACACAGTGCCAGTTTACAGACCAGCTGGAGCTTTACATTGATTCATGTTTAGATTGACCAAATTCAGACCTGAGCATCTGTAGTGTCTGTGAATTTCTCAGCAGACTGGAGATTTGTGTCACTCCAGAGTCTCCTATTTGATTCCTGCTCAGATCCAGCTCTCTGAGGTTTGAATTAAACGCTGATGCCAGAGCAGCACAACCTTCATCTGTAATACTGATGCAGTTTAACCTGTAGAAGAGAGAACAACCAATTAAGATATACATACAATTACACAAATAGCAGCTTTAGCTACTACTTTTATCTGCCAATATTAGATTTGCATGATAAATCACACTGTGGAATTATTTTTTAATTCGATAATTATACAAATACTTCGTATTTTACAGTACAATACTTAAGCCTAAACTATACTTACAACACTACATAGAACAAGCAGCTTGAAGAAGGATTTCAATTTTGAAGGATTGAATGATAGATTATTGTAATTATTATGTATTAATTTCTTTACTTTCAAATGTTAGACCCTCAGGCTTTTATTTTGGTGGAAAACTGAATAATAACCTTTAAATTTCTATGTTTAGCTCATAACAGGTTTATAAACACCTTGTTGTATAAATCTGGTGAAATCTGTTAACATCGTCTGCCAAACAATGTTGGAAATTACATGAACACAAAACTAGGTGAACCTTTTAAATTCATGTTATAAACTCAAAATAACTTGCTCAACTGCCTTTTTTAATTTTATTTAACAGCCATTTAGAACTTCTGCTCTTCTAACTTAAAATGCAGCCTTTTGTGATTTAATAACCGCATTACCCCATATTACAATTTGGAGTATATTTTGATTAATTGTACAGTCCTGGTCCGGGTTTCCCGAAAACGATTAATCTTAGAGCTTAAGAGCATTTTCTATGAGTAATTTTGCGATTGTTCGTTATTGTTTCACGCGCGTTTCCCAACAATGCACTTAACACAGTTGCACGTAGCTGTGCTTAAAGTGCTACTTAGGAAAATACTGGCTATTTCTAATGTGTTCACGTTATTTTCTCCAACCCCTGTGCACTTAAAGGGATAGTTCACACAAAAATGAAAATTACTCCATGATTTACTCACCCTCAAGACATCCTAGATGTATATGAATTTCTTCATTCAGACAAATATAATCAGAGTTATATTAAAACATGTCCTGGCTCTTCCAAGCTTTATAACGTGGTGCCGGACTCAAATCAGAATTAAAATAGACGACTGTATTATTACTAGTCATGTAACCAGTGAAATGATGTAAGATACTCACATCAGTGTGTTGAGTGTACAGTGTTTATCCTGCAGTAGAGCAGAGATGTGATTCACTCCTGTGTCTCCTAGTTTACGTCCACTCAGATTCAGCTCTCTCAGGAGTAACGGGTTTTTACCCACAATTCCAGTCACATACTGACAGCCTTCATCTGCAGCAGGACCCAAAAACCTGAAGAAGATAAGATGAAACTGGAATCAATTCAATGTGCATTACATCACAAAGCATTTAAAGATTATCAAACATTGTTTGTAGTGAAAAGTTCTAGTTCAAGTTTAAACGGGGGGGGGGGGAAGCTCAGTAGATCATGATTCTCAAAAATCTGAAGATCTTTCTGGCTTTTAAGCAGGAGATGAGGAAAGTTAGCAAAGAGATAACTAGCTTGTGACAGTTAAGCATTCATAGTGATATATTTAGTAGTTCTTTTGATGCTGGCTCTTCCTATTATGATGTAGCAGAATTCACCAAACACTGGATTACTGATCCACTAACAAAGAACATGATCTGGGTTCAGACCATCTCTGGATAGTTTTATTTAACTGATGTCTGTGTTGATGCTACAGTAATTCTGCTCATTATGAGAGGAACTGCAGGTTCAGACGTGTGTGTGTGTGTGTGTGTGTGTGTGTGTGTGTGTGTGTGTGTGTGTGTGTGTGTGTGAGAGAGTGTGAGTGTGTTATCACTGATCCTCTCCTGACACACATCACATGTTTGTGGTCTGTGGTAGATCTGCTGTAGTACTGTAGATCTACAGTGTTGTGAATCTGAGTTTGATGGAAATTAATGTACAGTGCATTCAGTAACATTTAAACAATCAGGATAATAAATCACACTGAATATGTTTTTCATGAGAAATGTCCACAATAACACAATCATAAACGTTAATTGAGACACCAAACTACTGAACAGCAGCACATCTAGTGGCTCAAAATGACTGATTAAGCTGTAACTTTTTTTTAACAACAGCAGCTGCAGCATCTGATCTTTAATGTTTGATCATTTTGAAAATTTTTGATGTAACATTGTATACCTTACTAAATTAGTCAAATAATATAATTCACATGCGTATCATTTATTTGGCATTATTTCATCAGGTCTCACCTCAGTGTGTTGAGTTGACAGTTTGGATCCTGTAGTAAATCACTGAGCTTCTTCACTCCTGATTCTCCAGGATCATTTCCTGTGAGATCCAGCTCTATCAGGTGTGAAGGGTTTGATCTCAGAGCTGAAGACAGAGCTTTATAACCTTTTTCACATATACTGCAGTCTGAAAGTCTATTAAAGATAAAGATATCACAATATCACAAGTACATGTTCTAGAATGAAGACAATAAAAAAAGATGCACTACAGGATTTTGACCTGAATGTACTCTTTTCACAGTAAAGCTGGTAAAGTTATATATTGGTGAACACAAACTACAACAAATGCAATTTTAAAATTTTGCAGTTTTAATTTTCCACAATTATAACCTACAGTTGCAATCAAAATTACGCAACCCCTCAGAGACTGTAGCAATAATTGCAAAGTCAACAGAGATCTCACAACGCTATAGAGAAGCTATAGAGAATAAATAATATTACTTTAGAAAGTCTAAGGCTATATGAAGATTTCCAAGACATTAAATGTTCCTAGAGACCCAGCCCTCAGCCTTATTCCTTATCTTAAAGTGTGCTATACCAGAAAACCTTTGAGGGTGTTGAAGAAAAAGCACAATATCATAAAATGTTTAATCAGAGCAACTGAGAAAAACCTGCACAATGTACAGCCAAAGACTTGCAAGATGACCCAATGAAAGGAGGAAAACCATTTCAATGCAGTGTGTAAGAAGAACACTAGACAAGTACGGCCTTCATGTTGAGACATCTCAATGAATGGAGTGATGTGACCAAACTGTGAAGGTCTGCTGCAAAAAAGACAAAGCTCATAAGCAGAAGAACACCATCTCCGTCGTCAAACTTGGAGGTGGATCAGTCCTGTTATGGGGTTGCTTTACTGTAGCGGGAAGTGAAAATCATGGACATAATGGATTCTTTGAAGTATCAGGCCATTTTGACAAGAATTGTGATGCCTTTGGTGCAAAGACTGAAGCTGATGATCAAGGGACTTTCCTGCAGGAGAGTCATCCCAAAATACACATCCAAATCTACTTCTGCTTGGTTCAGGGATCGGTCATAGAATGTACTTGAGTGGCCTGTTCAGTCTCCAGATTTATTTTTCATTGAAAATATCTGGTTGAATTTAAGGAAAGCTGTGGCAATGTGAAACCAAAGATTATCAGTGATCTGGAAGCTTTTTCAGGCAAGGAATGGGCCAAGACTGTAGTAGAGAGGTGACAGAAGCTTCTAAACACTTACAGACAGTGTTTCTTGGTGATTTTTAAGAATAAAAGATTCTGCACAAAATTTGAACAAATGTTTACATCCAATTTGAATTTAATCATGATTCATCAATGTTACATTCTTAGAATGATTCAAAAGTGTATTGAACTTTCTCTGATGCCTTTGTTGAATTGTTTTTATAACATTTTGTTCTCTGCAGCAAAATGTCTTGCAGGTCAAGGGGGTTGAATAATTTTGATTACAACTGTATTATAACCTTCTTCAGTGATACTGCAGTCTGAAAGTCATCAGAAAGACTAAATAAATAAGTCACAGTAAAAACATTTAATACACTATTATGATATTAACATTTCCCATCACCTCAAAAATCAATCTGTTTGACAATATTTTATAAATGCATCTACATCAACACACCAATTTCACATTACTGACCCATTCCTTGTGACACAGTGCCAGTTTACAGACCAGCTGGAGCTTTACATTGATTCATGTTTAGATTGACCAAATTCAGACCTGAGCATCTGTAGTGTCTGTGAATTTCTCAGCAGACTGGAGATTTGTGTCACTCCAGAGTCTCCTATTTGATTCCTGCTCAGATCCAGCTCTCTGAGGTTTGAATTAAACGCTGATGCCAGAGCAGCACAACCTTCATCTGTAATACTGATGCAGTTTAACCTGTAGAAGAGAGAACAACCAATTAAGATATACATACAATTACACAAATAGCAGCTTTAGCTACTACTTTTATCTGCCAATATTAGATTTGCATGATAAATCACACTGTGGAATTATTTTTTAATTCGATAATTATACAAATACTTCGTATTTTACAGTACAATACTTAAGCCTAAACTATACTTACAACACTACATAGAACAAGCAGCTTGAAGAAGGATTTCAATTTTGAAGGATTGAATGATAGATTATTGTAATTATTATGTATTAATTTCTTTACTTTCAAATGTTAGACCCTCAGGCTTTTATTTTGGTGGAAAACTGAATAATAACCTTTAAATTTCTATGTTTAGCTCATAACAGGTTTATAAACACCTTGTTGTATAAATCTGGTGAAATCTGTTAACATCGTCTGCCAAACAATGTTGGAAATTACATGAACACAAAACTAGGTGAACCTTTTAAATTCATGTTATAAACTCAAAATAACTTGCTCAACTGCCTTTTTTAATTTTATTTAACAGCCATTTAGAACTTCTGCTCTTCTAACTTAAAATGCAGCCTTTTGTGATTTAATAACCGCATTACCCCATATTACAATTTGGAGTATATTTTGATTAATTGTACAGTCCTGGTCCGGGTTTCCCGAAAACGATTAATCTTAGAGCTTAAGAGCATTTTCTATGAGTAATTTTGCGATTGTTCGTTATTGTTTCACGCGCGTTTCCCAACAATGCACTTAACACAGTTGCACGTAGCTGTGCTTAAAGTGCTACTTAGGAGTCGCTGTCCGTTTGTCAAGTGCTGAAATGTCACGTTATAGAATGGCTCTTAATTGTAGTACATGATCATTTATTGACGTTAACCTAATGCTGCGTTCCAGACAGACAACTTGAATATAATAACTATAACACAATACAATATTATATTATAGTCTATAATATTAGATCAGTTATAAATATCTATAACAGTTAAATGTTCCCCACTTATAGTTGTGCAATAAAAATGTGCAATATCCTTATATTTATTTGTTACCCCTCCATCCTGGTACAACCCTGCATCTTACTCAATCCTATTCAATTATCATTTATAGCACAATTGTTTATACATTTATTTATTTTTATTTTTTTTTGTCTGTGTGTTGTTGTCTCTGTGTACTGGAAGCCTATGTCAATAAAACAAATTCCTTGTATGCGCAAGCACACTTGGCAATAAAGCTCTTTCTGATTCTGATTATATTATACTTTACATAATAATATATAACATTTTATATATTTATACATAACGTTAGGTACATTTTTTTTAGCCTGAATGCACTCTAAGTTGCTTTGGATAAAAGCGTCTGCTAAATGCATACATTTTTATTTAAATGTATTTATTTATATACAGTAGAGAGAGAGCGAGAGAGAAAGAAAATGTTATTTCCGGGTCCAATACATAGCTGGTTTTCGTGTACTTCAGAAAGTCATTGCTGAAGTCGTGGCCTAATGGTTAGAGAGTCGGACTGGCAATCGAAGGGTTGTGAGTTCGAGTCTCGGGCCGGCAGGAATTGTGGGTGGGGGGAGTGCATGTACAGTTCTCTCTCCACCTTCAATATCAAGACTTAGGTGCCCTTGAGCAAGGCATCGAACCCCCAACTGCTCCCCGGGCGCCGCAGCATAAATGGCTGCCCACTGCTCCGGGTGTGTGTTCACAGTGTGTGTGTTCACTGCTCTGTGTGTGTGCACTTCGGATGGGTTAAATGCAGAGCACAAATTCTGAGTATGGGTCACCATACTTGGTTGAATGTCATGTCGTCACTTGACATTTTTTTCCCCAGTCTTTGAGGCTTTTCCTACATATTTTATTCTATTTTTTCAGTCATTTACTTTAAATTTGTATTTCTATTTTTTCTGCCTTTTTTAATAATTTCATTTATAAAGTAAAAAAAAGAAAAAAGAAAACGAGTCATAAAGTGTACAATAAAAGCACAATAAAATCCTTATATTATAATCACATTGCACTTGAATCAAGTTAAATGTGTAATCTGCCGATTGTCCTGCAGGTGGCCGCATAAATCTGTCTTCTTACGATGCACTTAGGGCTTGACGATTACTCCAGAGCACTCGTAGATCTACAATGATTTTCAAGTGCTACTTAAGTTACTATGCTTTTGGGAAACAGACCGTAATATTAAGATCAGTCGTATGATCGCTTTTACGAACTTCTTAGGCTTACAAAGCTTTTGGGAAACCCGGCCCTGATGACAAGTATAAAATATTTCCAAATCTATGAAACTGTGGTGGGTCACTGAAGTCTGGATAATTAATGGGATACACTTTTAAAATACTTACTTCAGCTTTTCCAGTCTACACTGTACACTTTCAAACAGAGTCAAGATGATCTTCATTCCTGGGTTTCCTAGTTTATTCTCACTCAGATCCAGCTCTGTCAGATTTGAAGGGTTTGAATTTAGAGCTGCAGCCAGAACATGACAACCTCCTTCTGTGATACAGTTGTTCTTCAGACTGCATAAAGAGAAAACACTTCAGTTTTAATCTGAATATTTACCAATATGTTTTAACTGACGGATGACAAATACTGGTGATGATGAAGGCAACCACATTACAAAAGTCACATACATTTTTTTCGGGCAGCAATCTCTTATACAAGACACACAAAAAAAATAGCAGCAAGAATTTAAAAATGTTCTTATAACAATAAAAAATGTACATCAGTGTGTTGAGTGTACAGTGTATATTCTGCAGTAGAGCAGTGATCTGATTCACTCGTGCAGAATATTGAGATCCAGTAATTTCTGTCTACTCATCGTGCCTGGATCTAGACTTAAAGTTCAAAATAATTGTTTTAAGAGGGTTTTTACATTGTTTTAAGCAACATTAACTTCATTTAGACCTTTCCCCCCAGGAAACAACTAAATATCTCATGTGTTTTTGCTCATCTAGTAAATGCATCTTGATAGAGTTTTTAGATATTTTGACTAAAAACAAAACACTAAGTAAAATAAGCCTTTTTCAGTTTGTCTTTTATTGCTTTTGTTCACCAATTAAGCAAATGTCTAGCTTGAACTATGAATTTATGAATTGAGTATTTGTAATTATAGGACACAGGAAACACTCAGCATCACTTTCTTTTTGCAGTATAGCACTAGGTTCTCTGCTCAAGCATGCTCAGAGTTGTGCTTTTATTTACACACATTCCTACATGCAAGTACAAGATGGAAGATCCCATACTTTGCATTCTTTTGCCCTCATTACACATAAATGAGGGCCCTGGAATGTAGAGTTCATGCTGCAGATTTCACTGAGCTGAAGCAGTTCTGTCCTCAATTCTGTGGCGAATGATCTAGGTCCATGTTAACAGATGGATCTGAATTCTAATCAAACACTACAGATTGTCACCAAACTTACCTCAGTATCTCTAATTTGCAATTAATATTATTCAATCCAGTGCAGAGCATCTTAACTCCATAATCCTGAAGATTATTATTGTTCATGTTCAGCTCTTTCAGATTGGTATCTGATCCAAGAACTGAAGCCAGAGCTTGACAGCTTTTGTCTGTTAAGCCACAATCATTTAACCTACAAGAGAAATAAATCAAATCACAGAGTTAGATGCATATAATACATTTGTTAAATACTTAAAATAAATTTATAGCAATTACTTTTACATGAACAGTAAATATACAGCATATATATTAGAATTGTATGGATTCAAATTTCCTGCATAAAACAAACTAGCATGCTTGAATAAAACTTAAAATATGTAAATGAATAATAGGTTTATATCATTAATGGCAATGAGTTATACATTTAAAAGTGCTGCTCTATTATCTGGATGAGTGTCTTGAGGTGGAGAATCTGGAGGTTAATCATTTATGCATTGAGGTTATGTAAGAGTACATCTCCTTTATAGCAGAAGTTGTAGAAGTTGAACTGCATATTGGAGTAGAAATAACTATGGAACAATGTGTTTTATAATAACATGATGTGCTTCTTCTGTAGCTAACTTAACAGGGCCGGGTTTCCCAAAAGCTTTGTAAGCCTAAGAAGTTCGTAAAAAGTATCGTACGACTGATCTTTATATTACGGTCTGTTTCCCAAAAGCATAGTAACTTAAGTAGTACTTGAAAATCATCGTAGATCTACGAGTGCTCTGGAGTAATCGTTAAGCACTAAGTGCATCGTAAGAAGACAGATTTATGCAGTCACCTGCAGGACAATCGGCAGATTACACCTTTAACTTGATTCAAGTGCAATGTGATTATAATATAAGGATTTTGTTGTGCTTTTATTGTACACTTGATAACTCGTTTTCTTTATTTTTTTATTAATTTATAAATGATAATTAAAAAGGGCAGAAAATATAGGAATTAGGGGTGCTCCGATCAGGATCGGCCGATCGTTAATGCGCATCTCGTCAGTAAAGCCGGTTCTCTAATCAGCGGTTAATTCCATCAGGTGCGTGATTTCACATAGAGCAGCTGTTACTACACAGAGCCGTTGTTAACTGAGAAGATGAGCCAATAAACACTGAAAATGAACTTGGATTTGCGCATCTTCTCAGTTAATCTTCTCAGTTACTGTGTAGTAACAGATGCGCATAACGATCGGCCGATCGTGATCGGAGCACCCCTAATAGGAATACACATTTAAAGTAAATGACTGGAAAAAAGAATAAAAGATGTAGGAAATGCTTCAAAGTCTGGGGGGAAAAATGTCAATGACTTAAAAAAAAAAAAAAAAAAAAAAATAAGAAAAAAAAGAGAAAGTGACATTCAGCCAAGTATGGGGACTCATACTCAGAATTCGTGCTCTGCATTTAACCCATCCAAAGTGCACACACACAGCAGTGAACAAACACACACACCGTGAACATACACCCGGATCAATGGGCATCATTTATGGGCAGCCAGTTGGTGGTTCAGTGCCTTGCTCAAGAGCACCTAAGTCATGGTATTGCCGGCCCGAGATTCGAACCCACAACCCTAGGGTTAGGAGTCAAACTCTCTAACCACTAGGCCACGACTTGCTGAAGTGCACGAAAACCAGCTGTGTATTGGACCCGGAAATAACGTCTCTCTCTCTCTCCCTCTCTCTCTCTACTGTATATAAATAAATACATTTAAATAAATGTATGCATTTAGCAGACGCTTTGGTCATGATCCGGTCAATGCACATCTGTTTATTCACCACACAGACTACATTTCCCATAAACCCCTGCCTAGGAACTCATTATTGAACCACAGCTGTTTCCTATCAGTGACACTATAAAGGTAGCACTCATCCACACTCACATTGCGAAGTCTTGTTTAGTTCTGTCTGGCATTTCCACATTTTCCTAGTGTTTGTTCCTTCTGTGTTTGACTTTGGATTGTGTATACAGACTTTGATTCTCTGCCACCTGCCCCGACCTTTGCCTGGTATTGTTACTGATTTCTGGCTATCCCTTGACACTCTTGATGCCGTTTCTGATTTCTGTCTGACCACTCTATAAATTAATACTGCAAACGTCTCTGACTCCATGCTTAATGCCACCATTAATATATACATTCAATTAGATGACATTTCAGCACTTGACAAATGGACAGCGATTCCTAAGTATCACAGCTACGTGCAACTGTGTTAAGTGCATTGTTGGGAAACGCACGTGAAACAATAACGAACGAACGCAAAACACTCTTAAGCTCTAAGCTCAATCATTATCGGGGAAACCCGGACCAGCTTGTTTTGCCAAAAAGATAATTATTTACATGAAACCAATGTAAATCTAATAAAACAGCATTGCACTTTAATTCCAAAGGACTTCAATTTTTAAAGAAAACAAAGTTAAAGCTGCAGTCCGTAACTTTTGACACTCTAGCGGTTAATAAACAGAACTGCTTGTGTCTTGTGGAAGAACATCGTAGCCGGAGCTACTTCTCTCTGTTTATGTCTATGAAGAATCACAAAGGTACTGGATTACTCCGCCGCGGTACTCCCGAAGCAATCTAAAATAGTCCGAATATAAACACTTATTATAGGTGTACCCTAGTGATTCAGGACAGGCTAAAAACACGGTTTGGAAAATGTGTGTACTCGCTTATTATATATATTTGTAAATTTTGAACACAAAAAAAGTTACGAACCGCAGCTCTGATTGGTTGTTTCTTACCGGGAGCGGCATATTTCTGCAAATGGCAATAGGACCACTGGGAGGAGCCAAAGGAGCTTGATTTTTTCACAGATTATCTGTCTCATATTCTACTGTCAGGAGTCAGGAGATAATGACAGGTTTAACAAATACGTAAAAAAAAATATATATTTTTTTTACACAAGTTACCTACTGCAGCTTTAAAGAATATGTGTTTTGATTTAACCTTAAGCGATATATACTTATAACTAGGGTTGGGGGGGGGGGGGGTACAGTATAGTATAGCAATATTTTCCACTGCAATACTGTATTGAATCACGGATGCCAAGTATCAATCTTTTAGTATACTATTTGGTAGAATAATAAAATCAATTTCTAGACAATCCACTAGACGCTGGTGTTGAGTTTTCTGGTGAGGTCAGCTGGTTCGGCTTTAGCATGCAGCAAGTTAGTAATATAAAGATGACAACATCTCAGAGTCATCAAAGTCATCAGGAAAGCCCCTTCTGCATTTAAATGCAGATATATGGACTTACTTCTGATTTGTTAACAAGGAGGGGATGTAAGTAGGTATGCAACGAATTTTCGACATCCGCAAATTATCAAAGAGAAAACAGACCATAAATGTGAGCAAAAAAGCTACATATAATAATATTAATTAGTAATATTATTAAATAATAAAAGTGTATGTGTGTGTGCTCACTGCTGTGTGCTGTGAATTGGGTTACTATACTTGGCTGTATGTCATGTCACTCACTCACTAAATCAGGGGTGTCCAAGCATGCTATGTATACGTGTAGATTAATGTAATTTTAAGATGAGCACAAAACATGACAAAATATATTAAATAACTTACAGAGCTCTTTTGCAGGTTTTGATGACTGCTGATAATCTAATGAGACACATTTCTGATTTCTTGAATTTCTGAAGCTCAAACTCCTCCAGCTCCTCCTCTGATGTCAACAACACAAAGACCAAAGCAGACCACTGGGCAGGTGAAAGATCAGCAGATGAGAGACTTCCTTTGCTAAGGTGGGTCTGAATGTCTTTCACCAGAGTTTGGTCGTTCAGTTCATTCAGACAGTAGAACAGATTGATGGATCTCTCTGGAGACAGATTAGACTCTAATTTCTGCTTGATGTACTGAACTATTTCCTTTTTGCTCTGCTCATTTCCATTTTTCTGTTTCAACAGACCCTGTAAGAGTCTCTGATTGGACTGGAGTGACAAACCAAGGAGGAAGCGAAGAAAAAGATCCAGGTGTCCATTATCACTCTCTAGTGTCTTGTCTACTGCAGTCTTGAGCAAATCAATCATGGTTTCACTTTTGTTTCCCTGTTCTGTAGAGTCTTGATCAAACACATATTTCTTGTTGATGTCTAGAAACAGATGTGCATAAAGGGCTGCAATAAACTCTTGAATGCTCAAGTGAACGAAGCAGTACATGGTACCAAGAGTGATCCCTGTTTCCTCCTTAAAGATCTGGGTACACATGCCGGAGTACACTGATGCCTTATAGACGTCAATACCACAGGCTTCCAGATCTGTGTCATAGAAGATCACATTGTTTCTTTCCAGCTGATCAAATGCCAGTTTCCCCAGTGAAAAGATGGCATCTTTATCCCAGGAAACATCTGGTGTATGTTCTCCATCATACTTTCGTCTGCTCTGCTGGATCTGAAATCTGAGGAAGTGTGTGTACATTTGTGTCAGAGTCTTAGGAGTGTCTTCAGTATTTGACTCCTGCAGTGTTTTGGAGACATCATCAGCCTGATTGTTTTTCACAACATTATTTCTTTTCTCCTGTAAAATGTTCTGGAGAACAGTGGCTGAAATCCAGCAGAAGACTGGGATGTGGCACATGATAAAGAGACTCTTTGATTGTTTAACATGATCAATGATTTCTTTGGCCTGATTCTCATGCGTGAATCTTTTTCTGAAGTACTCCTCCTTTTGTGCATCATTGAATCCTCGTATCTCTGTCAGCCGGTCGATACAGTCAGGAGGAATCTTACTGGCAGCTGCTGGTCTGCTGGTGATCCAGATCAGAGCAGAAGGAAGCAGATTTCCCTTGATGAGGTTCGTCAGGAGAACATCCAGAGAGGCTGGTGATGAAACATCAGACCACGTCTCATTATCCTTAAAGCTTACAGGAAGTCGACATTCATCCAATCCATCAAGAATGAACAAGACTTTGAATTGATTTCTTCTTGTAAGGTTCAGTCCTTTTGTCTCTGGGAAAAACTGAGTTATAAGGTCCCTCAAACTTAGTTTTTCTTGCTCCTTTAAGTTCATCTCTCTAAATGGAAGAGGAAATATGAAGCTGATATCTTGATTTTCTTTTCCTTCGGCCCAATCCAGAACAAACTTCTGCACAGAGACTGATTTTCCGATGCCAGCAACTCCTTTTGTCAGTACAGTTCTGATCTGCTTGTCTTGTTCAGGTGCTTCAAACAAATGTTTGCACTCAACCTGTATCTCCTGTGATTCATGACGTCTGGAAGCAACTTCAATCTGTCTCACCTCATGTTCAGTATTGACCTGTTCACTACAACCCTGAGTGATATAGAGATCTGTGTAGATGTTCTTCAGAAGTGTAGAGTCTCCTTGCTTTGCAATTCCTTCAGACACACATTGAGACTTCTTCTTTAGGCTACACTTTAGCTGATGAATGAAGATCAGCTCATCTAAACAGAAACAAAAATACAGATATTGTTTAATCATATTTTCTCTCCTACATTTATAAGTGACACTCTGACAGATGATCACGAGTCTCTTACCTTCTAGAGTATCAGCAGCTTCATCTTGCTTCATCTCTCTCAGGAAGTAGAGCGTGAGATCAAGAGCTGCTTCTTTCATACTGCATCTGTTCTCATTAAAGTCCTTCACAAAGTATTGCATGTCCTCTTTTTGTAATATTTTCTTAAACTTTTCCAGTTCTTTCTTCAGAAATTTGATTACTTTGATCTCAAGATCCTACAAAGAAAGAAATGAATGAATGAGAGAAAAAAATCCTATATTTGGTCAAAATTATTTATTGAAATAAAAGTTCGGTCACACTCTTATTCAATAACATTTGTTTATTATAATTATTAAATATTCCTGAAAATGTGTTTTATTACCTGGAAGATCTGCAGGAGACTGTCTGTATAATTCTTGTGTTTCCTGTGAGACTGTAAATCTGGATCTAATGTTTCATACTGAAGCCTGATAGCAAATAAAATAAATCAAAATACTGCATTTTTAGGGGGAAAAATATATATATGACCAAAGTATATATATAAAAAAAAAAAATAAGTGATAAATTTATGGACTACAAGTAGTTTTATGATAATTATTCTCTGATACACTTTCTGAGTCTATGTTTAAAGAAAAATAAGAAACAGATCAAATACCATTTGGTTCGTGATGTTGTTTCTTCACTGAAGTCTGGTCCGTCTTCCTTTGACCGGTCACTCTTCACAGACACAGAGCTGGACACATGTGAGTCTGATCTTACACTAATGACACAAAGAACAAAACACTTTACTACAGGAGCTCCTTCAGTCTCATTTAAAGAGCTTCACTGTTGAGGATGCTAATGAAGCACAGTATAGACATGCATTTGTTCATCTATGACTATGGAGAGATGGAAAGACATATTCATGTTTGGCTGCATGATCTATTTTCCATGGTTAATTTATACCTTCTTGTGTCTGCTTGTGTGATTGTGTTACTGGAAAGAAGCTCCAGATTGAGTTCAATAAAGAGGAAATCAGTCATTTATTGTTTCATTTCATTCTTTTCTATCCCAAGCATCTTAGTGGAGAAATAAGCGAGCACAACATTATCAGAATCAGAATCAGAATCAGAATGAGCTTTATTGCCAGGTATGTTTACACATACGAGGAATTTGTTTTCGTGACAGAAGCTCCGCAGTACAACAGAATGACAGCGACAGAACATAAAACACATAATAAAAGAATATAAAAATACAAAAAATACAAATAAGTAGATAAGGAATGACAATATACAAATTGACAATTGTAGGCAGGTATATTACAAAAATGCAGTTATGTATGTACATGTATATTATGTGCAAAATGTAAGTGTATACTAAATATGTGTGTTAGATAAATTAAGTGTATGTGTATATAAATATAAAGTGTAGTGTGTTCAGTGTGTATCAGCTGTTCATAAGATGGATTGCCTGAGGAAAGAAACTGTTCCTGTGTCTGGTCGTTCTGGTGCTCAGTGCTCTGTAGCGTCGACCAGATAGCAACAGTGTGCTGGATGTGAGGGGTCCAGAGTGATTTTAACAGCCCTTTTGCTCACTCTGGATAAGTACAGTTCTTGAATAGATGGGAGAGTTGAACCGATGATTCGCTCAGCAGTCCGGACTACCCTCTGTAGTCTTCTGAGGTCAGATTTAGAAGCTGAGCTGAACCAGACAGTTACTGAAGTGCAGAGGATGGATTCGATGATGGTGGAGTAGAACTGTTTCAGCAGATCCTGTGGCAGGTTAAACTTCCTCAGCTGGCGAAGGAAGTACAACCTCTGCTGGGCCTTTTTCACAATGGAGTCAATGTGAATGTCCCACTTCAGGTCCTGAGAGATAGTGGTGCCCAGGAACCTGAATGACTCCACTGCAGTCACAGTGCTGTTCATGATGGTGAGTGGGGGGAGTGCAGGGGGGTTTCTCCTGAAGTCCACAATCATCTCCACTGTTTTGAGCGTGTTAAGCTCCAGGTTGTTGAGAGTGCACCAGACAGCCAGCTCTTTAACCTCCTGTCTGTAAGCAGACTCGTCACCGTCCTGAATGAGGCCGATGAGTGTGGTGTCATCTGCAAACTTCAGGAGCTTGATAGAGGGGTCCTTAGATGTGCAATCATTAGTGTACAGGGAGAAGAGCAGTGGGGAGAGAACGCAGCCCTGGGGAGCTCCGGTGCTGATTGTACGGGTGCTGGATGTGTATTTTCCCAGCCTCACTAGCTGCTGCCTGTCTGTCAGGAAGCTGTTGATCCACTGACAGACGGAGGTGGGCACGGAGAGCTGAGTTAGTTTGGGCAGGAGGAGGTTTGGCATGATCGTGTTAAAAGCAGAGCTGAAGTCCACAAACAGGATCCTCACATAGGTCCCCGGTCTGTCTAGGTGTTGCAGAACATAATGCAGTCCAATGTTTACTGCATCGTCCACAGACCTGTTTGCTCTGTAGGCAAACTGAAGAGGATCCAGCAAGGGTCCAGTGATGTCCTTCAGGTGGGCCAGCACCAGTTTTTCAAATGACTTTATGACTACGGATGTTAAAGCCACAGGCCTGTAGTCATTTAGTCCTGTAATTTTGGGTTTCTTTGGGATGGGGATGATGGTGGAGCGTTTGAAGCATGAAGGTACTTCGCACAGCTCCAGCGATCTGTTGAAGATCTTTGTGAAGATGGGGGCCAGCTGGTCAGCACAGGATTTCAGACAGGCTGGTGTAACACAATCTGGGCCTGGTGCTTTTTTCCTTTTCTGCTTCCGGAAGACCTGGCGCACCGCATCCTCGCTGATCTGTATTGCAGGTGTGGGGGAGAGGGGGGATGCAGGAGGTGTGAATGGTGAGAGTGCTTGATTGGAGAGGTGTTCAGGGCGGGTTGCAGGAGCTGTTAATGGTGTGAACGGTTGTGTGGAGAGGCATTCAGGGTTGGTTGCAGGAGTTGTTATTGGTGTGAACGGTTGTGTGGAGAGGTGTTCAGGGCAGGTGATGGGTGTGCTTTCAAACCTGCCAGTCGTTGATTCTCCACAGTGCTGGGGGGTGGTGTCTTGTAATTGGTGATCTTCTTTAGACTTTTCCACACTGATGCTGAGTCGTTCGAAGTGAACTGAGTCTTTATTTTTTCAGAATAATTCCTCTTTGCCACTCTGATCTCCTTTTCCAGTGTGTATTTAGCCTGTTTATACAAGACATTGTCCCCCTTCCTGTAAGCATCTTCTTTGGCCTGACGGAGCTGTCTGAGTTTTGCAGTGAACCACGGTTTGTCATTGTTGTAATTTAGTTGAGTCTTGGTAGGAATACACATATCCTCACAGAAACTGATATATGATGTTACGGTCTCTGTGAGTTCATTCAGATCGGTGGCAGCAGCTTCAAAAACACTCCAATCAGTGAGGTCAAAACAAGATTGTAAATCCTGCTCTGCTTCATTAGTCCATCTTTTTACAGTCCTTAATACAGGTTTAGCTGATTTTAGTCTCTGCATGTAGGTCGGTATAAGATGAACCAGAAGGTGATCAGAACGTCCCAAAGCTGCTCGTGGAACAGAGTGATATGCATCCTTTGTTGTTGTGTAACAGTGATCCAATATATTACTGTCTCTGGTGGGACAGGTAACATGCTGTCTGTATTTTGGCAGTTCACGGGAGAGATTGGCTTTATTAAAGTCCCCGAGAATGATTAAAACAGAGTCTGGGTGTTGTTGTTCTGTCTCTGTGATCTGCTCAGCGAGTTTCTGTAAAGCCAGACTTACTTGCGCTTGCGGAGGGATGTAAACACTAACCAGAATGAACGAGTGAAACTCCCGCGGCGAATAGAACGGCTTGCAGTTGACAAACTGCATTTCTAGATCTGGACAGCACATCTTCTTTAACACAGTTACATCTGTACACCACCGTTCATTGATGTAAAAGCATGTCCCGCCGCCGCGCGATTTCCCCATTGATTCTGCGTCGCGATCCGCTCTCAACAGCTGAAAGCCCGGCAGATGGAGCGCGCTGTCCGGTATGGCGTCATTCAGCCAGGTTTCCGTGAAACACAGAGCAGCAGAGTGTGTGAAATCCTTATTTGTCCGAGAAAGCAGAAGGAGTTCGTCCGTTTTGTTGGGTAGAGAGCGTAGATTTCCCAGATGGATGCTAGGCAACGGCGTTCGAAATCCGCGCTTCCTGAGGCCGGTGACACACTGGCTGCGTGGCGTGAGCGTCGCGTCCCAGAAGCGTCCCAGAAGCGAGGGAGACAGTTGACAGACCAGGCTCTTGTCTTCATGACAACAATATCAACTTTTTTTTTACACACCTACACCTACGCCTACTGATAAAGGACACCGTCAAAAGTATTGATGGCTAAATAGATTATGTTTGACAGGTGCAATATTTGAAAATCGATAATTATTTATTTATTTTTTAAATTACATTTATATCTGAATTTATGTCAACCTATAGACTTTCGAATATCAAAATATCATGAATTCATATGTATTTGTGTACAACATGACCTAAAAACACATTTTCCTATTATATTTTGCCTGGAAACGCTTCCAACACGCGCGCGTCGCGGTAAAAATAGGCGTCGGTTCTATTTCTAGCATGCAGGCGTTTTCTGCGCGACTCACGCAGGCAGTCTGCAAGCTCTAACCTGTTAACATGGGAGCCGAATTAAAAACTGACACGCCACGCGGCTGAGACGCTTGCGCCACGCATCCAGTGTGTCGCCGGCCTGAGTCTGACGAGCGCTCCCTCTCGCTTTCCCCGCCTGCGCGTCCTGAAGCGATTGATTAGCGCCGCTGCTCCTCCGATAACAATGTTCAGTAAAACGTCTGAATAATTGAAATCCGGAAAAACATCTTGTGGTGCGTTCTGCCGAATGTTCAGCAGTTCATCCCTGGTGAAACTGATTGCAGGAATATAACTAAAGACAGGACAAACTAACAAAAAGACAAAAACATATGCAGAGCACGTCACGGAGGCAGCCATCCTGTACCGGCGCCAAGTCACAACCTATAATGTCAAAGATAATAAATACCTTTTGATAGATGTTTTTTTCTCACTGAAGTCTGGTCCGTCACCCTTTGACCAGTCACTCTTCACAGACACATGTGAGCCTGATCTTACACTAATGACACAAAGAGAGAAGAGAAACTTTTCTACAGGAGCTTCATCTGTGTTTTATATCGACACACATTCTCTCTAGTCCTTCACAGAAAAGTTAAAGAGATTTAAAGATATCAGTCATTCTTGTTTAAAGACTCACATTTGTTTAACAATTTAACAAAGTACTTAAAATGTGAGACTAAATATTTTTTACAAATATTTGACTGATCTAATTAAAGATATTTTTTTTTTCATTTTCTTGTTTGACTAAAATAGAAAGCAGAAACGTCAGTGCTACACAGTTCTGACACTATTTTAAAAAAGTCTATCACTTAGTTTATTGGGTGTAATAACAGTAACAATGTTGTTGTAAAAATTAATGCATCCTTTTAGATAACATAGATAAGCTTTTATTTTGCAACTCTCTTTCATTTCAGATACAAACTTAGTTATAATTTTTGTTCTTCACTGTAACAACTTTATGTCCTGAAGTGTCAACATCAAATACAGTGTATTTAGTAGGGGTGCACCGATCGAGATCGGCCGATCGTTATGCGCATCTCATCAGTAAAGCCGGTTGTGTAATCAGCGGTAAATTCCATCAGGTGCGTGATCAGAATCAGAATCAGAATGAGCTTTATTGCCAAGTATGCTTGCGCATACAAGGAATTTGTTTTAGTGACATAAGCTTCCAGTAAACAGAGACAACAACACACAGACCAAAAAAAAAAAAAAAAATTTTACAGGAGAATTACAAATTGGCAAATAAATAAGTGTATAAACAATTGTGCTATAAATGATAATGGAATAGGATTGAGTGAGATGCAGGAATGTTCTAGGATGGAGGGGTAACAAATAAATATAAGGATATTGCACATTTTTGCATAAGTTTAAGTGGGAAACATTTAACTGTTCATGAGGTAGATTGCCTGGGGGAAGAAACTATTCTTGTGCCTTGCTGTTCTTGTATTTGCGGCTCTGAGGCGCCGGCCAGATGGCAAAAGTTCAAAGATGGGGTGACTTGGATGTGAGGGATCCAGAGTGATTTTCTGAGTCCTTTTCCTCACTCTGGATGTGTACAGTTCTTGGAGGGTGGGCAGGGGAGCACCAATAATCCTTTCAGCAGTCCGAACAGTTCTCTGTAGTCTTCTGATATCTGATTTTGTAGCTGAACCAAACCAGACAGTAATTGAAGTACACAGGACTGACTCAATGACGGCTGAGTAGAACTGTTTCAGCAGCTCCTGTGGCAGGTTAAACTTCCTCAGCTGGCGAAGGAAGTACAACCTTTGTTGGGCTTTTTTCACAATGGAGCCAATGTGATTGTCCCACTTCAGGTCCTGAGAGATGGTGGTTCCCAGGAATCTGAATGACTCCACTGCAGCCACAGTGCTGTTCATGATGGTGAGTGGGGAAAGTGCAGGGGGGTTTTTTCTAAAGTCCACAGTCATCTCCACTGTTTTGAGCGTGTTCAGCTCCAGGTTGTTAAGACTGCACCAGACAGCCAGCTGCTCAACCTCCTGTCTGTAAGCAGACTCGTCACCGTCCTGGATGAGGCCGATGACTGTAGTGTCGTCTGCAAACTTCAGGAGCTTGACAGAGGGGTCTTTAGAGGTGCAGTCGTTGGTGTACAGGGAGAAGAGCAGAGGGGAGAGAACACATCCCTGAGGGGCACCAGTGTTGGTGGAGCAGCTGTTTGACATGAATTTCCCCAGTCTCACTAACTGTTGCCTATCTGTCAGAAAGCTGGTGATCCACTGACAGATAGAGCTAGGAACAGAGAGCTGGGTCAGTTTGGTCTGGAGGGTTGTTGGGATGATGGTGTTGAAAGCCAAACTAAAGTCCACAAACAGGATCCTCACATAAGTCCCTGTTTTGTCCAGATGTTGCAGGATGAAGTGCAATGCCATGTTGATTGCATCATCCACGGACCTGTTTGCTCTGTACGCAAACTGCAGGGGGTCCAGTAAGGGTCCAGTGATGTCCTTCAGATAAGCCAGAACCAGTTTTTCAAACGACTTAACGACTACAGACCTGTGGCTCTAACGTCTGTCGTCATGAAGTCCTGTTATCTTGGGTTTCTTAGGAATGGGGATTATGGTGGAGCGTTTGAAGCAGGAACGCACTTCACACAACTCCAGAGATCTGTTGAAGATCTGTGAAAAGATGGGGGCCAGCTGGTCAGCACAGATTTTCAGACAGGCTGGTGTAACGCCATCTGTGCCTGGTGCTTTTCTTCTTTTGTTTTTCTTGAAGACCTGGCGCACATCATCTTCACAGATTTGAAGAGCAGGAGGTATGGAGAGGGGGATTGCAGGAGGTGTTAATGGTTGTGTAGGGAGATGGTCAGAGTGGGTGTTGGGGGTTTCAAATCTACAATAAAACTCATTCAGGTCGTTAGCAAGTCGTTGATTAGCCTCAGTGCAAGGGGATGGTGTTTTGTAGTTTGTGATGGCTCTCAGTCCTCTCCAAACTGAAGTAGAGTCGTTGGAAGTAAACTGGTCTTCCAACTTTTTAGCGTAGGTCTTTTTAGCCGCTCTAATCTCTTTGTTCAGCGTGTTCCTGGCCTGATTGTACAAGACCCTGTCCCCATTTCTGTAGGCATCCTCTTTGGCCTGACGAAGGTGTCTGAGTTTTACTGTAAACCATGGCTTATCATTGTTGAATGTTAAATAAGTCCTGGTAGGAATGCATATATCCTCACAGAAACTAGTATAGGATGTTACAGTCTCTGTGAGTTCGTCCAGATCGGTGGTAGCAGCTTCAAAAACGCTCCAGTCTGTGATGTCAAAACAAGATTGTAAATCCTGCTCTGTTTCGCTGGTCCATCTCTTCACAGTCTTTACTACAGGTTTAGCAGATTTAAGTTTCTGCTTGTAGGTCGGTATAAGATGAACCAGACAGAGATCAGAACGTCCCAAAGCTGCTCGTGGAACAGAGTGATATGCATCCTTTATTGTGGTTTAACAGTGATCCAATATATTACGGTCTCTGGTGGGACAGGTAACATGCTGTCTGTATTTTGGCAGTTCACGGGAGAGATTGGCTTTATTAAAGTCCCCAAGAATGATTAAAACAGAGTCCGGGAGTTGTTGTTCTGTGTCTGTGATCTGATCAGCGAGTTTCTGTAAAGCTGAGCTCACATGCTCTTGAGGTGGAATGTAAACACTAACCAGAATGAGCGAGTGAAACTCCCGCGGCGAATAGAACGGCTTGCAGTTGATAAACTGCGTTTCTAGATCAGGACAGCACATCTTCTTTAACACAGTTACATCTGTACACCACCGTTCATTGATGTAAAAGCATGTCCCGCCGCCGCGCAATTTCCCCGTTGATTCTGCTTCGCGGTCCGCTCTGAACAGCTGAAAGCCCGGCAGATGGAGTGCGCTGTCCGGTATGGCGTCATTCAGCCAGGTTTCCGTTAAACACAGAGCAGCAGAGTGAGAGAAATCCTTATTTGTCCGAGAGAGCAGAAGGAGTTCGTCCGTTTTGTTGGGTAGAGAGCATAGATTTGCCAGATGGATGCTAGGCAACAGCGTTCGAAATCCGCGCTTCCTGAGTCTGACGAGCGCTCCCGCTCGCTTTCCCCGTCTGCGCGTCCTGAAGCGCTTGATCAGCACTGCTGCTCCTCCGATAACAATGTTCAGTAAAACGTCTGTATAATAGAAATCCGGAAAAATATCATGTGGTGTGTTCTGCCGAATGTTCAGCAGTTCATCCCTGGTGAAACTGATCGTGTTTGTTAAACAAAAAACAGGAAAAACGAACAAAAACAGTACAAACACTGGAGAGCCAAGCACTGAAGCAGCCATGTGCGGCGCCATCTTGGTTGATTTCACATAGAGCAGCTGTTACTACACAGAGCCGTTGGTAAACTGAGAAGATGCGCAAATCCACGTTCATCATCAGCGTTTATTTGAGCAACTAGACAGTTAACAACGGCTCTGTGTAGTAACAGCTGCTCTATGTGAAATCACGCACCTGATGGAATGCTTTCTTTTTTTGCTTTCTCATCCAAACACACAGCGTCTCCACAACATGACGACAACACTACAACTCACTGAAGACTCGTCTTCTCTTTGTGTAAACCTTTGAACAGCATTACACTAATATTTCACATTGTGATGCAGACATTTGTGAAATGAATACCTGGATTCAGTCAAGGCATTTTAGTCATTTCTGGATCAGTGTTCTCTGTTAGACAGAATAAATCACTTTACAGGAGACTGTGACCTTTGTAACTTTGAAGATCTTACATGAACAGATACATTACACACTAAAGAAAGATGAAAACATTCAAAAGTATCATATAAGCCTTTAAAATAAGTGTGCAATAATTTTTTAATGTCTGACAATCAATTTACGACCTAAAAACCAAAATCACTGATGTGGAATAATTTACTTAAGGTACAGACTCAGTGCTGAAGAGTGTAAATTGACTGCAAATGATGATTTGGATTTTCTATTCTAAGATATTTAATTTTTTTTTTTTTTTAAATACAAATGTTATATTTAATTAGGAAGTTATGAAGCTCTGAAGTTCTGCAAATCATTTGTAAATATAAAACAGAGTTTGTTAAGGTTGTGTTTTTTCCATTAATCCTCTGAAAGTGCAGCAGTGTTTAAAATGATTGTCTGAAAGCAGACTCAGTCTTACCTCTGTTTGTGTGAGAGACTCATCTTTCCTCTCTTCTCTGACATACTGCAGATGAACAGCTCAACACTGAGATCTTTGTGTCTCTGAAGACGATCAGATGCTCATCATGACCTGGACATGACAGTGAAATCAAGATCATGAGAGTTCAGAGGAACAAATGATGAAGAAAATAACTAGTGCTGAATCTCTGAGTTATCAAACAATCAATATACAAATAAAATATGATACAAATATACTGCCATGTAATAATCTCTTCAGATCACTCACAACACACGTCTTTATTTACATACACATTACTTTCAGTAATAAGTTACTATATATTAAGCTTCGGATCATTAAAAAGTTTAAAAGAAGATTTGTTTTGCTCATGTTTATCAAGCTGTCTGTCCAGAAGAACAGGTTTGATTTGATCACAAAATACTTTCAGTCTCGCGTCTTAAAATACAAAAAAGGAGGAAATGAAAAAACACTTTTAGAATTATTCGGACTGCTATCCTATATTTTTACAGATATTTTTACAGACTTGTAAAAATGTTTTAACATTCATCGTCTTTAAACGGTTTGTTTCATTAATATCTTTCTGTTTCTCTGTGGTTTGTTTCTTCGGCGACAGACAGGTATAAGTTATAACTGAACAAATCCCGCTTCATCCAGCTCTGAAACGCGTTCATCATTCTCCTAAATAAGTGTAATGGTGAAAGTATTCAGACTTACTTGCAGTAGTTCAGACGATCTTGTGCTGCAGGAACAGAATCCAGAAGTCTTTCAAACACTTCCGGTTTGTGTTCGCTGTTAAACACCTGTGCGATCTTCACGATTGATGTTCTTCTTCTTCTTCTTCTTCTTTGTTTTTAACGGCGGTTGGCAACCAGCTTTTGGTGCATTACCGCCCCCTTCTGCTCCGGAGTGTGAATCAGACAATAGGCTTACAATCTAGTTTCTACATAAAAAAAAAAAAAAAAAAAAAAAAAAAAAAACACTTTCATTCATTACCCAACACACTTACCCATATCCCTATTTTATCTTCATAACCTATTGAACAAACCAGTTTCCCTTAAGAAAGTTAACAATATCCTAACCTGTGCTCTATCACCTATGCTCAACACTCCTTTTAATGTTAAATCCTGCACCCCTATTTCCCTCAAATTATTCCTCATTGTTACTCTCTGTTCCTCATACCTCCTGCATCTTATAATTATGTGCTCCACTGACTCCTCTTCCTGACACCACTCACACAAGCCTGTCTCGTGTTTTCCTATCATTTTCAGTGATCTGTTTAAAGCACCATGCCCCAGCCTTAACCTTGTCACTACAGTTTCCTCTCTCCTGTGCCCACCACCTAACCTATTTATTTTTACACTCTTTTGAATTTGATATAAATGCCTTCCTTTCTCCTCTCTGTCCCACCTTTCTTGCCAAATTTGGTTAGTTTTTTCCCAGATGATACTTTTGACCTCTGCTTTACTTATTTTAATTTGCATTTCTATATTTCCCTTCTTTAAAGCCCTCTTTGCCAATTCATCCACCTGCTCATTCCCTTTCACCCCTACATGTGCTGGAACCCACATAAATTGTACCTGTCCTCCTTGATTTGTTATTCTTGTTACTGACTGAAGGACTTCATATAATACATCTTGACGGCTAGAGTGAAAAGACCTTAAACTCTCAAGGACTGAGGATGAATCGGTGCATATCAGAACCTTTTCTTGACTTGTTTTTTCCACCCACCTTAACGCAACTAATACTGCCACCATTTCCACTGTATATACTCCTAAAAAATCAGATGTTCTTCTATTAATTCCTATTCCTTTAGCAGGTATTGCCACCCCATATCCTGTCACTCCTGTCTCAGGTTTCTTAGAACCATCTGTATACACATGTACAAATTCTTTATAATCTTTATTTATAAGGTACTTAAATGCATTTACCAAATCTATCTGATCTTTTCCATCATCCTTCCTTTTTAATTCTAACAAATACCAGTCAATATCAGGCCAAACAAGTAACCACGGAGCCACCATTGGATATACTACAGTAGGGCTCATCTTCATATAAAATACTCCAAATTCTCTTGCTACCTCGTTGCCTATTCTACTAAAATTCTCTCCTTTGTAACTTGCATTCTCCCAGGTCTCCTGCAACACTATTTTTGTGGGGTGGAACTCATTATGACCCTGCAAATTAGCCCAATAATTTGTCATCAGCTGCCTCCTTCTAATTGCTAACGGCATTTCTCCCATTTCTACCTGCAGTGCAGGTACTGGTGAAGTTTTAAAAGCACCACTACACACTCTTAATGCCTGTGCCTGGATCCCATCTAGTTTCTTTAATAGAGATTTGGCTGCTGACCCATAAGCTACACTCCCATAATCCAACACAGATCTAATCAATGCCACATATACTGTTTTTAATGCATAACAACTAGCTCCCCATTGCCTACCTGTCAAACATCTCATTACATTAATTACTTTTTTGCATTTTCCTTCTATTTTCTTTATATGATCTACCCATGTTAACCGTGAATCGAAAATAATCCCCAAAAATTTGAAAGTTCCAACCCTTTCTAATTCTTTCCCATACATATTTAACTTCATCCCTTCCTTAATTTGTTTCTTGGTGAAAAAGACTGTTTGAGTTTTTTCTATTGAAAACTTAAACCCCCAATCATAACCCCACTCCACCACCTCATCAATTGCTCCTTGTACTTTCCTGATTGCATGCTCCATATTCCTTCCCCTTTTCCACAACGCCCCATCATCCGCAAACAGTGACCTCCCTATATCCATTGGTACCTTAGTAAAGACATCATCAATCATGATGATAAAAAGTAGTGGGCTAATCACACTGCCTTGAGGTGTTCCATTGCCCACATCGAACTGACTTGATATGTCTGACCCTATTCGTACTTCAATTTTTCTTCCAAACAAAAAATTCTTTATCCAATTAAAAACTCTTCCACCTAGACCCATCAAGTGCAACTTTATCAACAATCCTTCCTTCCACATCATGTCATACGCTTTTTCTATATCAAAAAACACTGTAATGACTGATTCCTTATTTGCCTGAGCCTTTCTTATTTCATTTTCTAGTCTTATAACCGAATCCATGGTACTCCTCCCTTTCCTAAACCCACTTTGATATTTTGCTAGTTTTCCACTTTTTTCTAGTATATATGATAACCTTTCTGTTATCATCCTTTCCATAATTTTGCATACATTTGATGTTAATGCTATTGGTCTATAACTTGTGGGTTTAGAAGGATCCTTGCCTGGTTTCCTTATTGGAATAACTACTGCTTCTTTCCATGCATTCGGTAATCTTCCCTCCTCCCACACTCTGTTATAAAGGTTCAGCAACTTTAAGAGTGCTTCTTTCCCTAGATGTTTTAGCATGACGTAGCATATCTGATCTTTTCCTGGAGATGTTGGTTTAGCTTTATTTATTGCTCTAATCAACTCTGCCATACTAAAAGGTTCATCAATTGTATCATCAGTTTTTTCCCTCCAGTCTAACACACCAGGATACTGATTCATTGTGTTTTCCTTTCTCATTTTGCATACTTCTGACAAGTTATCTGAACTGTGAATTTTTACAAATGTTTTTGCCATTACCTCTGCCTTATCCTTATTGGAGATTGCTGTACCTTCCTCAGTAATTATAACTGGAATTTCCCTTTCCCTCCTTACTCCACCCATCCTTTTTATCATTCCCCAAACCTCACCAACAGGCGTTGTTCTTCCTATTTCATTGCAAAAGTTCCTCCAACTTGCCCTTTTAGCTTGACGCACTGTTCTTCTCACATTAGCCTGTGCCTTTTTATACAGAATCAAATGCTGCATGTTATGGGTGTTTTTAACTAGTTTAAATGCTCTATTCCTGTTTTTAACAGCTTGACGACACTCTTCTGTCCACCATGGTACCATTTTTTTATTCCTCCTTTGTTTACTCCTTGGAATAGATCCACCTGCTGCCATAATAATTGCTGATGTTATTTGTTTGTTTGTTTCATCTATATTGCCAGAAATGTCTATCTTTGATAATGATTCCTCACTTAATTGCTGGAATTTTACCCAATCTGCTCTTCTAAAACCCCATTTTGGTATTCCTTCACCTGGTCTTATTTCCACTCGCTCTCCCACTGAGCATGATACTGGGTAGTGATCGCTGCCCACTGTAGTATCGCTCCAAACATGCCAGTTACTTATTCCAGCCAAGGGATTAGACACTAATGTAATATCCAATGCCGATTCATTTCCTGTTGTTATGTTTATTCTTGTTCCTCTTCCGTCATTCATACACACCAATTCCTTATCATCCATCAAATCTTCTATTACCCTTCCATTTACATCTGTATGTGAGCCCCCCCATATTTTACTGTGAGCATTAAAATCTGCACACCATATTACTTTGTTTCTATTATTTCCTTGTATCCTTAATAACCTATCTACTTCCAACCTTTTGCAAGGATTATAGTAGTTTATTATAACCACTTCCTCCCCTCTTTCCCACACTACTACCTTAATGTATTCTAAATCCTCTCCCTTTTCCAGTACCCTATATGGAACATCTTGTTTAATAAACGTAGCACATCCTCCTCCTCCCCGTCCCCCATTTTCTCTGTCATTTCTTATCCCTATAAATCCATGAATCACAAACTCTAAATTTGGCTTTAACCAAGTTTCCTGGATACACACTACATCTGGATTTATTTTCCTGTCTTTAATGAAATGTTTGAATTCCTGACCATTGGCCAGTAAACTTCTTGCATTCCATTGTAAGATGATAACCATTAATATTAACCAATACATGGTGCTTCCTGGCTTGACTGATTGGTGAGGTTCTCCCTCACTTCTTCCCACGTCAGTCCCACTAGTCCTAAATGATTTACTGCTGCTTTGACAACCAGCTGTATTTTATCATTTTTTGATTTAACTTCAGCTGTACTGTTTATCACTCCTGCAATAAACGTCACCAAGTCCTTTTTATCCACATAAATCTTGTCACTTGTTCTTTGTTGTTGTTCTTCCACCCCCAACTCTGCTTGTTCTATAGTGATATTATTGTGTACTCTTGACACTCTTGCTGCTTCTGCATAAGTGATCCTTCTTTCAACTCTTATTTTCTGGATTTTATTTTCCTGTCTCATCACCTCACATCCTCTATAAGCCACATTATGGCTTCCTCCACAATTACAACATTTTGGTTGCACTCCTGCTCCACACTTTCCGTAGTCATGCTCGCCCCCACATCTAGCACATCTCTTCTTCTCTTTACAGTTATTGGCTATGTGTCCAAACCTCTGACAGTTAAAACACCTCAATGGTTTTGGTACATACATTCTCACTGGGTAGCTCATATAACCTAGGTATACCTTTTTTGGCATATTTCCCCCCTCAAATTCAATCAATACCGTTTCACTATCCTTTTTCACTCCTTCTCTTGTAGTTTTTAATCTTTGTGCAATCACTATTTCCCCCCCTTTAAGATGTCTCTTAAGTTCTTCCATTCCTACATTCATTGGTACCCCTGTGATCACTCCTTTGCATCTTCCACCATTTTGTTCTCCCACCCTCCGTGTGTTTATCACTTTCAGTTTTCCAATCTCTTTTACTTTGATTGCTTTCTCAAATTGATCTTCATTTGCACAATTGACCAACAAATTTCCATCATTTAGGACCTTAGCATATAAGATCTCCCCTATCTTACTTGCCAGATGTTTTGTTAATACAAACGGGTTGATTATCTTCATGTTTTCTTGATCTTTTTCATTGAATCTTATTATGACTATAAAATTCTCATGTATTTCCTTCTCATTTCGCTCATGTTCTTCTTCCTCACTTTCCGAATTCTCATCATTTTCATTCCTTATTCTTTTATTCCCTTTTACCTGACTGACTCTCTTTTTTGAAACCTCTCCCTTCAATATTCCCTCATTTCCTTCTTTCTCTTCACTGTAATCCATTTCCGCCCACCTACCTACGTCTGATCCATTCACGAAGCAGTCGTGCTCAACCGCTCCCAAAACAGTATTTCCAATGTTTTTTGAATTTCCCGCTTTCATTCGATTACTATTTCCTCGATCACGTCCTGCTGATGTCGCCGCCATCCTCCTCCATAGGTCCCACGTTGTGATTCGTTTCTCCGCGGTTGGGTCGTCTACAAGCTTCTCCTTCCCAGCTTACTGCGCGCCTCGCTCCCAACCGAATATCTTGCTGACTGTTTGGCTTTTAATGTCCACGATTGATGTTTGTCACCTGACACGACTTCATCTTGGAGAAAATCAAAGTCCAGTTAACAACAGATCTCGTGCATCAGCGCCACCAACTGGACAGGAATGTGAAGCACAAACACACCTGCTTTCTCCTTCTTCTTCCTTCTAACAGCAGATCCCAAACTAAAACAGTGCACTAGCGCCACCTGCTGTTTCTTCACATTCTCCCTCTCAATCTGCTCCATTCACCTCCTTCTGATACATTTGACTACTCTGAAGGGTTAATGAATAATGACAGACAAATCATATCTAATAACAAACATATCAGTCTGAAAGGTAATGATTATATGCTATATAACAGAATCATATACAGTCCTGTTTTTATTTGAAGGAATTTCATTACATTTCTTTCATTACAGCAATAGTATATGAATTCAGATTGAATGATTTATTCAGTTATTCTGTAGGTTATGATGAATAATTAAGATATATGAAATGTATGATTCATTGAATTAGTTTAGAAATCAATTAATTACAATGAACTTTCAGTTTCTACATACAAATAGAAAATGCCCAGTTATTTTCATCTTATTTTCTGAATTTATCATCTCTGGTTGCTGTGATGTAGATATATGTGCTTTTAGACCGAGACATTTCTGGATCTGATGAAGAGAAACCCCAGGAACACAGAAGAAAGATCTTGTTTGAGACTCGAATCTCAATCATTAGACTGTAAAAAGTGTGAGAGATGAGAGAGATCGACCTTTATCTGTTCTCACATGGACAGATATTCAATGAGTACGGCAGAAATTTAGGCAGCACCTCACCATTGTGAAGCAGAGTATTAATGATATTATAAAAGATATGATGCTTAGAGAAGATGTGTTTAAACCAAACAAAGGTCAAATTTGGATTAAAGTGTTCAGGATTGTTATTGAGAAGATGAAGATAACTATAAGAGGCAGATATACACTGAAAAAGTTTTTTCAAGCAGTACTTCATCCAATTAATTATTAGTCTATCATTTTTATTTACCATTATTTGTTTTATTTTTTTACAATTTTTTGTTTAAAACATTTATAAATGTTCATATTTGTCATTAAAAGCTCAACTAAGACATATTTGTTTTGAGGAATGTAAAATATCAGGTTAGATGGATTCTGAGGCGTTGGGAATCGAGAGTCGAATCCAAAGGAATCGATTGAATCAAGAGGAATAATCGACTCCTGATTCAGAGCCTTTTTCAGTTCAACAGATCTTATCCATGGGTGTCTCTCAAACGGAAGACTGCACACATCTAAATTCACGAAATAAACTGAAAGAAAGCGCGCAGGTATTGATCATCTGAATTTTAGGATGCATCTTTCAGTTTGAGGAGCACCATTCACCTCATCAGACTCAATAAAAGCATTATTACCCAGCACACACAACAACGTTGTAAAACCTTTTTTTTTCACGTTGTGAAAAGGTCGTGTTTTTTTTGTTTTTCAACAATCATTCAACAATTAATATAAAGCTGTGAAAGTCTTGTTTTACAGTTGTTTTGACATGAATTTGAATAAATTAATTCATACCACACACACAATTTCACTTCTTTTATTACACAACTGTGTCTTCATTAGACAAACATATTGATGGTGGTTCTGCGCCCAATGACTTGGTTTTAAACCTGTAATGTTATCGCTGCTGTAGGTCAGTAATCATCCAGCACTCGTGCGTCTCATCGAGTAATGGCTCTGTTTACTAACCTGAGCGGAGATTTACTGTGGTGTAATACTCTTCACATAATTACTCTGAGATTACTGACTCTAGTTAAGTCAGAATCATTTCAAATGTCACAATTTATTATCAGTCAGGTAAATATGTATTATACCAATTACAGAGCCAATTCAGAGATATCAAATCAAAAGAAAACATCACTTTCTCAAAGACAGATCTAAGAGTGAGTATGGAGTGTATATGAACACACTGCACACTACGAGCTCATCTGGATACAGAAGGATCCGGATCTTCTTACAACATTTCCTGAAGTACTTCACACCAAAGCAAACACTGCTGCATTGATCACGTGATCATTTACATCTTTTTGGGGACAGATGGTAACTCACATTAAAGACCCTGGGACCTGACACACACTCGACAGTGAGCAGAATATCTCTAAACTCTCAGGATCTGTATTTACCTTCTTTATATTAACTGTAAGATTGAGATCATTGTAGCAGTCGCCCTGAGAGAATTAAGATCATACCAGACATGACTGTGAATATTACTTCATTCATGTAGAATATCATAATACTATCATACAAATGTTTTATGTGTTTAAACAGAACTGGAAAGATGAGATTTTGTGTTATAATAAAAGCGACAAAGCACAAAGCGTATCACAATTATTGAGTGGCTGGTGAACTACAAATAATGAATGTACTTAAACTTATACTTTTTCTAACTAAGCATTTATAGCAGCAATCAAACGGTGTCACGGCAGGGATCCAATGAGGCACGGAGATAGAACCAATTGCAGGTAAGTCATTTATTAAAGGGTAATCCAAAGGGGTAAACAGTCCAGGCAGGGTCAAAACCAGAATATCAAACATAAACAAGACACGAAGACAAGGCAAAGCAAGGCAAGAAGCGACGGACATGAATAACTATAGGACATTAAACAAGGACTCCGTAACACAGACTCAGACAGACCGGGTATAAATACACAGAAGGATAATGAGGGAACAGGAGACAGGTGGGGAACAATCAATACTAACAAGGAGGAAGGTGACCAAATAAGGGAACAGGAAGTGATAAGGTGACAGACACTGTGAGAAAGGGGGACATCTAGTGGAAACCCAGGGACACAACCCAGACACTGTGACAGTACCCCCCCTCTACGGAGCGGCTCCCAGACGCTCCACGACAGACACAAAACAGAGACCAGGAGGGAGGCGGACAGGTGGAGGCTCAGGGGGAGGGACGGAGGGCCAGAAAAGAAAAACATGGGGAACAGGCACTAGAATGTAAACACAACACAGAAAGACCAGGAGGGAGGAGGACAGGAGGAGGTTCAGGGGGAGGGACGGAGGGCCAGACTAACAGAAAGGAACAGGGACAGACGTTAACACAAAAACCAAAGGAAAAAAACAACATGAAGCCCCCCAGGGCGGAGCAGAAGACCACCACAACCGTGTAGTCAGGGCAAGCGCCCCCCAGGGCGGAGCAGAAGACCACCATGTCCGTGTGGTCAGAGCAGAAGCCCCCCAGGGCGGAGCAGAGGACCACCACGTCCTCGTGGTCGACGCCAGAGTCCCCCAGGGCGGAGCGGAAGACCACCACAACCGTGTAGTCAGGGCAAGCGCCCCCCAGGGCGGAGCAGAAGACCACCATGTCCGTGTGGTCAGAGCAGAAGCCCCCCAGGGCGGAGCAGAGGACCACCACGTCCTCGTGGTCGACGCCAGAGTCCCCCAGGGCGGAGCGGAAGACCACCACAACCGTGTAGTCAGGGCAAGCGCCCCCCAGGGCGGAGCAGAAGACCACCACAGCCATGTGGTCAGGACCAGAGCCCCCCAAGGCGGAGCAGACCTCCGTGCGGCTGGATCAATGGGACAACAAAACTCTGGTAATCCCCTGGTGTCCTTACTGGACTCCAGAAGATTGGTGCTGGCCTGACACTGCTCATGAAGATCATTGGTGACTTGCATTTGCTCATGAAGATCAATGGTGACTTGCCTTTGTTCATGAAGATCAGAGGTGACTTGACTCAGTCCTTGAAGACCACCGGTGACTTGACTCAGTCCTTGAAGACCACCGGTGACTTGACTCAGTCCTTGAAGACCACCGGTGACTTGACTCAGTCCTTGAAGATCACCGGTGACTTGACTTGACTCTGAAAGGTCAACGGTGACCAGCCTAGTCTCTGGAGGATCCGTGGTGACTAGCCCTGACTCAGGCTCTCATCCTGTGCAACGGCGCTGGGCAAGCAGCCATCTTGGGCCATGACTCTGGACAGGCGGCCCTCTTGTACTGTGGTGCTGGGCTGGCGGCCATCTTGTACTGTGGCGCTGAACCGGTGGCCAATTTGGGCATTGGCGCTGGGCTGGCGGCCATCCTGTACTGTGGCGCTGGACCGGTGGCCAATCTGGGCATTGGCGCTGGGTTAGCGGCCATCTTGTGCTGTGGCGCTTGGCTGACGGCCATCTTGTGCTGTGGCGCTAGGCTGACGGCCATCTGGTGCTGTGGCGCTAGGCTGACGGCCATCTGGTGCTGTGGAGCTGAACCGGTGGCCAATTTGGGCATTGGCGCTGGGCTGGCGGCCATCTTGGGCTGTGGTGCTGGAACGGTGGCCAATTTGGGCATTGGCGCTGGGTTAGCGGCCATCTTATGCTGTGGCGCTTGGCTGGTTGCCATCCTGGGCAGTGGTGCTGGGCTGACGACCACCCCGCCGGAAGAGACCGAAGTGGCTGGGTCATCCCACCGAAGCCGATGCTGCAGGTAGCGCACGAATTCCCAGAATTCCAGTGTCTCTAACTGCGCCATCTCCTCATGAGACACTGGATCATCCAGCCCGCCATTGAAATAGTCCTTGAGGGCCGCATCGTTGTAGCCCATGCCCTCGGCCAGGGACCAGAACACCTGAGCCAGGGCACCCACTTCATTGCCCTCTTGGTGGAGGGCGATCAACCGAAGGTACTTGGTTCGCCGCTCCGCCATCTTGGCTGGGGAACGGAAAAATGACATACCGCTGGTTCCTAGTGTGACGGAGTCCTTCTGTCACGGCAGGGATCGAATGAGGCACGGAGATAGAACCAATTGCAGGTAAGTCATTTATTAAAGGGTAATCCAAAGGGGTAAACAGTCCAGGCAGGGTCAAAACCAGAATATCAAACATAAACAAGACACGAAGACAAGGCAAAGCAAGGCAAGAAGCGACGGACATGAATAACTATAGGACATTAAACAAGGACTCCGTAACACAGACTCAGACAGACCGGGTATAAATACACAGAAGGATAATGAGGGAACAGGAGACAGGTGGGGAACAATCAATACTAACAAGGAGGAAGGTGACCAAATAAGGGAACAGGAAGTGATAAGGTGACAGACACTGTGAGAAAGGGGGACATCTAGTGGAAACCCAGGGACACAACCCAGACACTGTGACAAACGGCTTATGAATAGTCACAATATTTTACCTCAGAAAAGACAAGAATAAATTTTTTTTAACAAATTTATTTATGAAGCATGTTAGGTTGTGTTTTTACTTGTGTTTTCTGTATTTCTATGTGATATCTTGTGTTTGTCATGATGCTACTATGCTAACTGTCACTTGTGGGATTAATAAAGTTGTTACCTTGTGCTGGATCTGAAGATGATCTACTCTGAATGTGTTTAGTGTGTTTGTGTAGTAGATGTTTGAGTGAAACAGTGTGGATCCTCTGGTGTTTCAAATGTGTAGCTGTAATAAAAGTCTTCTCACACTCGAAGCACATATGATCTCTCACACCAGTGTGTATCTTCTGATGAACTTTTAAACTCTGAAGATGTGTAAAACTCTCTCCACACAAAGAACATGAATGTGGTTCCTATTTGAATGAACTTTCAGGTGACTCTGCAGGTCTGACTGACTGAATCTCTTGTCACAGTGTGAACACTTGTAAGGTTTCTCTCCAGTGTGGATCCTCTGGTACAGTTTTAAATGTTGAGTTGTAGTAAAAGTCTTGTCACACTCAAAGCACATATGATTTCTCACACCAGTGTGTATCTTCTGATGAAGTTTTAAATTGCCCAGTTCTGAAAAGCTCTTTCCACATAAAGAACATGAATGTGGTTTCTCTTTTGAATGAACTTTCAGGTGATTCTTCAGGTGTGAAGCTCTCACAAATGTTTTTCCACATTGATCACATTCATGCAGTTTCTCTCTGGTGTGGATGTTCTCGTGATTCCTCAGACTTCCTAAATCTGTGAAGCTCTTCTCGCACTGATCACACGTGAACGGTTTCTCTCCAGTGTGGATCCTCATGTGAACACTGAGAGTAAATTTGTTTGACAAACTCTTTCCACACTGAGTGCAGGTCAAACTTTTCTTGTTTCTTCTTCTCAGTAAAGAAACTCTTTCGGTCTGTGAGCGAGTGTTTTCGCTGGTTGTGCCGTGATGATTTTTCTGCTCTTCACTCTCCTCCATCAGATCTGAAATGGAAGTAAAAGCGTTACAATATAAATAAATAAAATATAAATCAGAGAAATGTGAGTGAAAGCAGACTATGCAAAATTATGACCATTTTTATAAAATGAGGTACAACGATCTACATTAAAAAAATGTGGACACAAACCCATGTTTCTGTAGTGAGAACTATTCAATGTTTGATTTTTTTTTTATTAAGTTAATTTTGAAAAATGTTTGGAGCATTTTTTTGTTTGTTAAATTTTATTTTTTGTTTTTTAAAGTAATGACCAAGCGGACAGTGGCAGACAGTAAGCTGATCATATATGTTTGATCAATTTATCCTTCTCAAATCATCACGACTTGCCTAAAATAAGATCTATAGATATACTAAAAGAGTTCAAGCATATAACAATATTTAAACGTTAAACATAGATAAATGTGTGCTATATCCAATAGTTTGTGCAGAGAGTGGAAGCTATGTGTGGTTTGCAGGACATGGAGGCGCCAGCGCGATCACTTGCATGAAATTACTTGAGAGTGATTCATTTGTAACTGTAAAGGGTCTACTTTTATTTTTTGCTCACTCACAATATCAACAAAATGTTGTGCTTTTATAAAATAAAGAAAACAAACATGAAGCGCTTTCTGCCGTCTGGTCTTGAAAAGAAGTGCTTTACAAAAATGAACCGAAACTCAGCGAAAACATGTCTCACAGACATAAATATATCTATAGAAAGCTTTAACTTAGTACTTAATGAAATAAAACATACTGAAAACAAAAACTTTTTTATTATGATCATAATCCATGTAGAATCATGTCTAATGAGGAGATGGCAAGCACTGCACAGGAACAATTGGCTCATTGTTTGTCGTGGTTAATCAAAGCAAAACTCTTTCAAAATGCAGCTTTTCCTGAAGCATTGGGAACTTTTAATAAGTCCCCACGCTCCAACTTCTCCCTGACGCTCTGATTGGTCAACTGTCACCTGTATGCTAATGCGTGTGTTAGGGATGTTATTTTTGGTTATTTTTCCTAACCGACAAGCGACGCTCGTCAACAGATTATTAACTTTTAACTGACAAGATTATTTTAAATTAGAATTGAATTAAATTAGAAAGGATAAGTGTCTGTGACCTATTCAAAATACTAACATTTGTTTCCCGGGAATTCATTTTACATGCACAAAAAGCAGCAAACAATCTTCATATCACATCACGCACCTGCAGCTCTGTGAGAAATAGGCCTATACGAGAAATACATTGTTACTTAATAAATCAAGAAAATGAACAAAAAACTGTGCAACAAGTAGCCTAGTATGTGCTGCGCAAAAGGAAACCAGACAACAAAAAGAGTCATCCTATTTTTCTTTAGGCTTATAGCATAAAGATTTGTTTTTATTGTGAATGTGCACATATAAAGGGGAAACCGTTTACAGTTACGATGATCTTTTTGACTAAAATGAGAAGTTGCTTCCACAGTTCCACTGCAAAAAAATTAATAAAAATAAATAGATAAATAATAAATAACAATGCAGTCTCTTCATTATCATAATAAAATACAGAAACACTGCGCAGTTTAAATATGTATATGTTTTATATGGTTTCAGTTTCATTTTGTCTTCAATTAATTAGTTTTGGCTTGTCGTCTGTTTTGCTATAGCTTCTTATATTTGTAATTCTTCTTCTTTTCTAAATACTGTTAATTGAAAGGATTGTTGTGGAGTGAGGGGAACTAAAATAGCCTAGCTATGTAAACTGTAATCCAGTACTGATTCCAAATTACATGACAATAATTATAGTTAGTAACATAATCCATTACATTACACATTTTAGGTAATCTAATCAGACTACTTTAGATTACTTTTGACCTAACTTGATTTAAATAGGATAATATTCTACCATATTGACATAAAAATACAAAGAGTAATATATACATATATATATATATATATAATTTCACAAAGCTTGTCAGAACATTCTATTTTAGCTTCAAATTGGGTCATTATTAAATCAAATTATGTGTATGATTATTATTGTATAACTAAATGATATTAAATTATATAAATTATATGTATATGAATTATATAACAAAAATTAAATAACGGTAATAACAGATTTAGGTTAAATAAAGATGTCAGTCTTTATTTTTTTCTTTTTAGGAAACAAATAAAAAAAAAAAAACTAATTCTGTTTCTAATATTCTGTATGTTGCTCAAAAACAAAATATAAATATAAATAAAATAACACATTTTTTAAAACAAAAAATACGAGTTCCCATATCGCACCTAAACACGCGTGGAAAACATAATTAGAATTAGATACTAAATTAGATAAAAATGCCTATCCATATACAGCTATGATTCGCGAACCCCAAACTGCCTAAAATGATTCGCGATCCCGCTACGAACTCCCGAACTGATTCAAATGATTCGCGATCCCCAAACTGACTCAATTGATTCGCGAACCCGGGAAGTCGTGGCCTAATGGTTAGAGAGACGGACTCCCAATCGAAAGGTTGTGAGTTCGAGTCTCGGGCTGGCAGGAATTGTGGGTGGGGGGAGTGCATGTACAGTTCTCTCTCCACCTTCAATACCACGACTTAGGTGCCCTTGAGCAAGGCATCGAACCCCCAACTGCTCCCCGGGCGCCGCAGCATAAATGGCTGCCCACTGCTCCGGGTGTGTGCTCACAGTGTGTGTGTGTGTGTGTGTGTTCACTGCTCTGTGTGTGTGCATTTCGGATGGGTTAAATGCAGAGCACAAATTCTGAGTATGGGTCACCATACTTGGCTGAATGTCACGTCACTTTCACTATGAACTCCCGAACTGATTCAAATGTTTCGCGATCCCCAAACTGCCTCAAATGATTCGCGATCCCACTACGAACTCCCGAACTGATTCAAATGATTTGCGAACCCCAAACTGCCTCAAATGATTCGCGATCCCGCTACCAACTCCAGAACTGAGTCAAATGATTCGCGATCCCCAAACTGACTCAAATGATTCGCGAACCCGCTCCGAACTCCCGAACTGAGTCAAATGATTCGCGATCCCCAAACTGACTCAAATGATTCGCGATCCCGCTACGAACTCCCGAACTGATTCAAATAATTTGCGATCCCCAAACTGACTCGATTGATTCGCGAACCCGCTACGAAGTCCCGAACTGATTCAAATGATTCGCGATCCCCAAACTGACTCAAATGATTCGCGATCCCGCTACGAACTCCCAAACTGACTCAAATGATTCGCGATCCCGCTACGAACTCCCGAACTGATTCAAATGATTCGCGATCCCCAAACTGACTCAATTGATTCGCGATCCCGCTACGAACTCCCGAACAGATTCAAATGATTCGCGATCCCGCTACGAACTCCCGAACTGATTCAAATGATTCGCGATCCCCAAACTGACTCAATTGATTCGCGAACCCGCTACGAACTCCCGAGCTGATTCAAATTATTTGCGAACCCGCTACGAACTCCCGAACTGACTCAAATGATTCGCGAACCCACTCCAAATTCTCGAATTGATTCAAATGATTCGCGATCCCCAAACTTCCTCAAATAATTTGCGAACCCACTTCGAACTCCCGAACTGACTCATGATTCGCAATCATTTCAGAGCTGTAACAACAATACTGTGAAACCGTGATATGTTTGCTTAAGGTTATCATACCATCAAAATCTCATACCGGCCCATGCCTAATAAATATATATGTATATATATATATATATATATATATATATATATATATATATATATATATATATATATATATATATATATATATATATATATATTCCATTTGTTAAACATTAACAACATTAACATTAAACATTACATCAAGGCTTCCCAAACTAGGGTTTGTGACTTTAATAAAAAGCTAATTAATTAAATCATAAAAAATTATACATTAAAATAAATAATTTTAAAACCAATCAAAATAAAATAAAATCTTACTAAAAAAAGTTTAATATTTCAATTGTTTACCTGCATGTCATGTGGACATAACCAACATCAGAGAACCATGAACATGCAAATGTGATAATTATTAATATATATATATATATTAAATCTCAGGGGTACTTCAAGTAAATATTTTTGGTGAAAGAGGATCAGATGACAAAACTTTGTGAATTTGAGTGTTTTAATGTGTTTGAAAGACAAACGTCTTCCAAATACACAATAATACATGATTAAATAAACTACAGAGTGATGATTCAAATAAAAATCAATGTGTTCATCAGTAGCTGATGCAATGTTGAAACACTTCTTAAACCTGAAATGATTTTTATAAATCAATCTTCAAATGCTGTCGCTGACAATGCAATGCTGCAATTTGGAAATAGTGGAATAACTATTAGGAATTTCACTGTTATCATATTTTTCTTTGTTTCACCAGTTTTCATAATGTAGACAGACTGAGTGCATAAGTCTTTGGTGTTATTTTATATAATAAAAAGCCTAATAAATCAGCACATTACATGAGATTAAATAAACCATGTGTATGAGTCCACATTCTGTTGCTTTGTGTTTACTGGTGAAAGAGCAATACCTGAAACACAAAAGTACATTTCTCAAAGAACAACAAACTTTACGATTATAATTTAGAGCAAAAATAATTCTGATCGGTTTAGCCATTATACAACCTGACTAAAATTATTTTCAAGCTTGAGAAGCAGCTCTTAGATCACTTCTGCTGTGGTCATGGGTGTGCTGATGAGGATCTTGTTCAAGATTGTTCTCCATAAACAGCTGGAGAAGGTCCACAGCAGCACGAGAGCTTCTGAACTCTTCCTTGCAGTAGATGAGACTAAGCTCTGTCTTCAGCTTACTCTCACTGAGCTCTGGATAGACCTTCAAAGTCCTGCTCAGTGCATCTTCAGGAAACACCATTGTGTCCTGTTCAAACCTGTCTGCTTGAAGCACAGTGACACTAACAAGGTGTTTGTGAAGGAGAACTGGTCCATGGTGTGTGAGAGTATGGTATCACAGACCTAGAAAGTGAAGGAGGGAAACAAACATGATGTAGTGATCACAAAATGTCAATTTCAGCTGCAACAATTAAACATGACAAGTTTAAAGTTATAAAGGGAGATCAGTTTCAGTGTTTGAATCCATAATTTCTCAGAAATTCATACACATGAACAAGACATCTGAGTAAATAAGTCAAGTTTGATGAGTTTCTGCTGCTCAGGGAGAGCAGCAGAAATGAAGAGATGAAGGCTGTAATACTAATGTTGTCCACTAGAGGAAATCACACAACAAACTCTTTTAGATCACAATTTAAAGACTGTGGAAATGGTAAATAGTTCACTTGTAGTAAAAAAAATGCATAGAAATATTCATCTCCAAAATATATTATATCACTATATCAAAAATAAATACTATCATTAATATTTGTATATCCTAATGATATTGAAAACTTATGTTGCCAACTATGACTGAATATATGGCCAACTGAAGGAAAGTGAATATAACATTTGAATAATTTTAATGCATTAAATGGAACAATATTTCTAAAACGATTCTTATTTTAAAAGAGACATGGCCATTGTATAAATGTATATTTTACTAATCTTCATATCTATAAGAGGGAGCGAACAAAAATAAATAAATAAATACATAAAATATTTGCAACAAATGTAGCTGTATTGTTTGAGTTACCTTCTATGGGTAATTGTAAATGTCTTCTCATGTCTTTGATGACTTTACAATATGTTTTCTGAAATATTTCAGTAACCTTAAGATATAATCCTCCCATTAATCCCACACACATCTATCACAGCGTGTCTACAGATATAAACAAGTTACATTTACCTTTTTTTTTTTGATCTTCTGTATGTTCTGTATGTAATGTGAACTGAATCTGTGTCCTTCTTCTGGAGCTTTAGCATCTTTTTTTCTTCATCTGAACACCTTGTGAAGGGTATTGTTGCAAAGATAAACCCGAGTTTTTTCCATTTTTCCATTTGGAGATATTTGTCTGCTTCCACATTGATCAGGAGCTGTCAGTCAAATGACAATCTGCTGACAGAGTCTGAACACAGCATTAGATGAACATTTCAGTAAACGAGCGTGTGCTACAATCACGAGTCACTCTATAAGATGAGATTTCAGCACTTGACAAACGGACAGCGACTCTAAGCAGCTCTGAAAGCACAGATACTGCGATTGTGTTAAGTGCATTTCTGGGAAACACACGTGAATCAATAACGAAAGATCGTAAAATGACTCAGAAAACGCTCTTAAACTCTCAGATCAATCGCTGTCGAGAAACCCGGCCACTAATGAAGCATCTGATAGCAGGTTTTTAATAAACGGGATTTAACTCTTCATTTATCTCTTATATTAAACGCTTCGTTATTTATACAGCATAACGTTAATCAGGCACGTGCACACATGGACATGAAAGGGGGCTTGAGCACCTGCCCTTTTTATTCCTGGGGAGAAAGTGCCCTTTTTTCTGGAATGCTTTTTTTACTTTTGAAAAATTATATATATTTCTGTTTGCACACAGCTTCCCTGTCAAACAAATATATTTATTGAAATATAGTATCTAAATATCAGGTCAGGAGTTCTGAAGCGCTCCCTCTCCCGATTGTATTGCTTCCGCTAAAGAAAATAGTCCGCTCCGTCTCTACGGCAAAGAGTATAGAAGTAACAAGAGGCGAAACCCCGTTGCAGTTTTGACAACAATCGCTAGATGGCGCTGCTATCGCGCTGCCGCCATTTTGGACTGAACCAACGGCTTTACCGTTGGCAGAACTACAGTATACACTGCAGCATTAACATTATGTCTGCAAGGCAAGTTTATTTATATAGCACATTTCGTACACAATGGTAATTCAAAGTGCTTTACATAAAATAAAGTAAAATAATCATGAAGAAAAATAATAACAAAAATAAAACAAGCAATTTTAAAACTTTAAAAATGATTAAAACATTTAAAAACAGTTGAAAATTATTTTTATTGTAATTCAAGAATGCTTTGGAATATAAGTCTTGTTTTAAAGAAGACATTTGCTAGGTTATTGTTGAAGTGAAATAAATTATGAAAAGTGAAACAGAAAAAAAGTTATATAAGTTTGAGTTTATTAAAATGTACAAATTAAAAAATATAATTATTTATATTCTATATATATATAAAAAAATAATATATATATATATAAATATATTTTACTCTATAACTGCAAGAAAATGAAAGCAAAAAATCTGAACAAGTTGTGTTTCACATTTTAGAGACATGGGATGTCTGCTATAGAGATATTAAAAACTAGAAACTACTATTTAATTCCCTCAACCGCTTTTGAATTGGAACCGGTATCATTCAATTCTATGACAGCTGTGTTGCATTCAGTCCAAGATGGCGGAGCTGCAGCATGGGTGCGTTTGTTGCTATGGAACGTTCTATTGAGTTTCGCCTCTTGTTACTTCTATACTCTTTGTCTACGGTTAGAATCCTGTGAGTCCATAGCAACGCTCTGTTTTTCAAGCAACGCTCTGTTATACTCCGCACAGCGGTCTGTTGGTTATAACAGACCGCGTTCTACATTGGAATTCAACCAAGCCATGTAATAAAATAAGTTAATAAAATAAGCATGTATCACCACCAGGTGATATGCTTTAGTTATTTTGTTTATCCTATTTACCTGCATTTCCCTGTCAATAGATGCAAATGTGCGCATTTTAACTAGTTGACGCCTAATTTGCATACAGAACGTCCCCAGTTATTGACTTACATCAGGAGTCTTTCCCCCTGAAATTTAGAAATCTAAATTGGTGAATTTAGAAGAAATCTACAGATGCAAACAGATGGAGGATACACTCTAAAAAATGTAGTAAATCTGAGTAACTGCATCTGGTACATTAATAAATAAAACTGAGTAGAAATAAGTTAACATTAAACTTTAAAAATAACAATATTTATAAATTAACTATTTATGTAATTTAACTTTTTTTATTTCCTCAAAACCTTTATAAAATAGTATTCCATACCACCACAAATACATACATGACATTGGCTTTTATTGAATTTTTACTCAATTATTTTGGTAAGTTTAATTTTAAAGTGTTATGTATTCTGATAACACCAAAATAATTAAAACGATGTAGTGCCTTGTGCAAAAATAAACAAATTATTAGTAAAATACGCCCCTCTGTTTGATGCAGTTATTTAGGTTATTCTAAATATGAAGAGTTGAGATGAAAAATCCTCTAAGTGCCATCTGAAATTTCCTTCAATAATGATAATTTTTATCAAGCTTGTATGTTTATGTTCACTTATTTCACATTACTGGCAATGAAAATTACCTATTAATTGTCATTTAAGTTAAATTACTGAACTTAAATACGAGCTTGAAAAAAAAAGCTCATAAGAAAATTTCAGATGGCACTTAGAGGCTTTTGCATCTGAACTCTTCATATATACTTGAAACTAGTAGCATAGAAAATGTTTTCAAAACATGTACATTGTGGAATGGTTTCCTTTGCTGCTCTATAAACCTAGTGAATACTAAGGAGACCATGGTTTCTGTGAACTGATTATTTTGGAGACATCTTTTGAAAACGAAACAATTCCGTGAGTTTGAGGAAGATAAAATTAATGAACTTTTTAAATATTTTTTTTAAAAGGAAGTCAGAGTTGCGTTAATATATATATATATATATATATATATATATATATATATATATATATAAAACTCATTATGAGAAGTGCCCTTTATTTCACTTGTGCCCCTGCCCCTCAAAATGTCTGTGCACGTCCCTGACGTTAATATTAGGACTTATATCTATCTGCACAGAATCCCCTGAACGCAGAAGTGAACGTGTCTGTGTGTCTCTGAATGAACTCATCATCATTAATAATTTTGACATTTAGACACTTTAGAAATTGTGTTTTAATACACTACTAGTCAAAATGTCTTGATTAGTAAGATTTTTAATGTTTTTAAAGAAATCTCTTCTGCTCACCAAGCCTTCATTTATTTGATCCAAAATACAGCAAAAACAGTAATATTGTGAAATATTTTTATTAAAATGACATTTATTTCTGTGATCATAGCTGTATTTTCAGTATCATTACTCCAGTTTTCAGTGTCACATGATCTTCAGAAATCATACTAATATGCTGATTTGCTGCTCAAAAAACGTTTATTATTATGTTTTAGATTTATTTAATATTTTCAGGTTTCTTTGATTTTTTATCTTAATGTCTCAGTCATGAAATGAGTTTTAAGTGTCAGTTTACAGGTGATCTGAAGACATCAGCACAAATATATGAAATTAAATCCTTTCATAATTCCCCCAAATAACAGTAATCATAGAACTATCCAAACTCACTTACAGTAGTTCATTTGTTGACCATTACACACTTTCATTTTGATTCATTAATAAAGCTAAATGGCCGTCTTTTGGATTTCATTTCTATCCAAATGAAATCCTAAATGACACGCTACACACAGTGTACACATGCAGACTGTACTCTAGATACTCAACTGTCTGGTGTATGAATAATATAAAGTTTTTTTATTAACATCTGAGTCTGAGCTCTCCGTTGTGAGGAAAGCTGACAGTTGACTCATGAAGTGTTTGTCTGTTT